>NC_081413.1:142107871-142285371 GCF_030272615.1 Cryptomeria japonica | reverse complement strand
CTCTGTATTTAGTCTATGAAACTGACAAATAAAAAATATGGTAATGGTGAAGAAATTACTACGATTCCTCCAAGTTCTACATGATGGAGCAGGCGTTGGGGTTCTCGTCACTGAGAAAATTCCAGTCTATGAGACGATTAAAATCAAGATCAGTAGGATTATGCGGATAGTAGGGGTGCATTGGATATGGTTGTCTGTGTTGCATAATCATGTATGGGTCATTAGTACAACTATAACAGTTATAGCTGTAGCCGCTGCCACCACCACCAATACAAACTTTTTCAATTCCATTTGATGCTTCTCTAATCCTATCAAGCAGATCGGCATCTCTTGGGGGGCCGCAGAATTCCAGATCCTGCGGTGGAATATTCTCACCTATTTGCCCGCCCTTCTTTTCCACTCCACTTTCACTCTGTCCTACAATACAAACTTTTTCATTTCCATTTGGTGTTTCTCTAATCCCACTAAGCAGATCGGCATCTCTTGAGGGTCCGCAGGGTTCCTGATCTTGCTGTGGAATCTCACCTACTTGCCCGGCAAAATCAACATGTTTTTCATCAAATTTGGAGTTTAGATTGTTGAAACCTTTTTTCTGCTCCAAGGCTAAATTCTTTATTAACCCACACAAAGTTTCCAACTGGTTCTTCATTTCTTTTACAGAATTCAGCAATTCAATTTGATTCAATGCTATTGTGGGCACAAGCTCATTTTGCGACAATTTTCTGATCTCCTTCTCTGCCTTCTCTTTGTGATTTGCCCGCTTCAAGGGATTTAGACTTCTCATACGATTCTGCTCCTGTTGGAGCTTATTTTTGAACTCTTGAATTATGGGCACCAACGCATGCGGTGTCGATGTCGATTCCAAACTCACTTCCTCTATCTTATTGAGGATCGGCAACAAACCGTTCAGGGTTTCGTCATGTTCATTCAGATCAAAGTCCACGACACCTTCGGCTACCACCTCAGCCATTGTAAATTGCTTTGCCTCCGACTGCAGATGAGATGATAAATGGCGACTGCAAGTGCAAGGAAATATTATTTCTTCTGAACCAATCTCAACTCTCCACAGGAAAATTAGACTGAAGAAGACGACAATTTTAACGCCGATAAGAGAAGAGGACAAGAAGAACGGTCTAAATACTTTCTTAATATGTATCTTACCCACTAAAGAATGGGGTTAGGGTTAATTTTGTGTGTCTATAGATATTAAAAGGTACATCACATTTTGATGGTTTTTTTGGTTGTCTAGATATGTGACTTAATTGTTTATAGTTAGGGGAAGCATACCAAAAGTTGTTATAGCTAATTTTGTGCACCCACATTCTAAATGGTAAATTAGATTTTGACGATTTTATTTTGTTGTTTCTGGGTGCAATTTAATTGCTTATAGCTATTGTTTTGGTTTATGGATAGTAACGATGTACATTGTGGCATCTATTTTGCGTACAAGGGCCAAAAAGTACACATTTCAAAGTGTTGCCTGATACTTGATTAAAGATGCTCCAATAACCATTCACTTAAAATCGTCAATACTTTGCACAAATGCCCTAGTAATTGTGCACTATGGGTACCAATAAAGGTGTGCAAATGGACCAATTATACTCCAAAAATGCGGGCCTTGTCTAAGCTTCCACGTTCTGCATTATACATGGAATTCTGTCAAACATCTCACGGGTGTTGTGTATACTTCCACATTCTGCAACGCTTCAAACACTTTACTTGTATTGTCTATGCTTCCACAATTTGCATTCATGTCTACCAGAGCAGTTGCAACTACAACATCTGACGAAATTCCTCTATCCTTTATGCTTTGATGAATGTCCATACCTTGATCAAAAGCTCCCATTTAAAGGTTGTGGAATTCGGCCTTACACCTGCCAATTTCATTTGCTTGATAGTTTCTATAGCGTTTACAATCATTGCATTGCGAGATGACATTTATCCAAGGCATTCTGTAAAACAGTTATCGTGCAAGCATTATATCAAACAGTTCACGTGCATTGTCTATGCTTCCACGACATGTACTTCTTCAATCATGTTATGTTGTGAGATGCAATCATTACCTTCAATGGGGTGACATCTCTGAAGAGCATTTTGTCAAACAATGAATATATATTAAACATGTCGATGTGGGCTATTTTCATGCTTTCAAGTTTGTATACACATTAATGTTGCTCATATTTTTAATGTGCACACAAGAATGATACTGGCATAGTTCAACTTCATACCCGTTAACTCCATTTGCTATACATATGCATATTGCATTTGTTTGAAAAATCATTTTTGTGCATTTCTAACAATCATTGTGCTATGTTTGTGAACACATTTTGTGAGCCATTTTGTTATGTACACATTTCAAAGTGTTGCTCGATACTTGCTTAAAGATGCCCCAATAACCATTCACTTAAAACCGTCAATACTTTGCACAAATGCCCTAGTAATTGTGCACTATGGGTACCAATAAAGGTGTACAAATGGGCCAATTATAGTCCAAAAATGCTAGAAAATGAGCGGCTATTGATACATGTGAAATTTATTAATCGAGTTTGGGTTATTTGTGTTTTGGTTTTTTAAAGTTAGTAATTGGGGGGTGTGTGTGTGAAAAGTGGACCTGTATCTGTATTTGAATACACAACACTTCAATTAAGTCGTTAGATGCATGGTTAGTAAATCAATAATCAATGAATAATAAACCATTACAAAGCGACCCATTGCCTTCTAGTAGATGCAAGTTTAGATTACTCTCAAATTGCTAAGCTATCTATCCAATGACTAGACAACACCTAAATGAAGGATTTTTATCTATATGAGCATGAATATGAGCTAAATGGATGCAAGATTTAAGCTAGATATGCAAGATTAATCTAACATGATTTAAGTAATATATGAATATTTAAGCTAAATGATTTAAGCAATATGAAATAACTAATATGCAATATCTCAATGCCAATTCTCAATGAACCTAGAGTAAAAACAACATGATAACAATATATTCTCCAGGATCTTTTTGAATGAGAGATGAGAGCCTGAATTTATAGAAAATTTAGAATGAAACCAAAGGCTGAGATCAAATGATGATGAGCGGTCAAGATTTTCCAAGAGGAAGCACAATCCAGGTGAATTGATGTGATTGGATGTTTTTCTCAGTTTTAAAGGAAATTGAACTAAAATTAAGATAAAATTAGGAAAAAACTGATTTATTCTCTATTTCATTCAATTTTAATATTCAATTGTTTTAATTGCTTTCTTTGAGATTATTTATCAATTTTTAATTTGTTTTTTCAAGATTATCTCCAATTGATTTCTTTTCTCAAATTTTAATTCTTTTTTTGTCAATTAATTCCTTTTTGATGATTTAATGGCAAATTGATTTATTTAATTAAATTTATGCTAGGATATTTAATAAAATAAATAAGATAATTGTTTAAAATGATTTACTTGGAATGATTTAATTAATTAAATAAATATTTAATTAATATTGAGTGATTAATTTTGCCATGTGACATTGATGATTTTAGAAATTAATTGTGTGCTCAAGATTTATTTAACTGCCTTTGGTTAGGACCTTGGTGACGTTGTTGAGATTAGGGGCCCATGGTTTAGATGACCATTTTTAGGGTATTACATTTGCCCCTCTTTGAATTAATGTGCAAGCAGCGCGTTGGTTCAAAGAAAATTTGATGTCTAGAAGATACCAGTTCTGAACTTGATTGATCACGAACTAGATGAAGAGTAAGGTGTTTAGCTTGATTTGAAGTGATGAAGGTGAACAGAGTTGATTAAAGTGAAACTGATACTGAACTTGAGTGAACTAGGACCGATGAAGAGCAAAGATACCGAACTTGAACTTGATTGATCAAGAAGTGGATCTTACTGATCTAGAACTTCATTGATCTAGACACAATGAGCGAAGATACCGAACTTGAACTTAATTGATCAAGAAGCGGATCTTACTGATCTAGAACTTTATTGAACTAGACACAGTGAGCGAAGATAAAATCGATCTTGAACTTGATGGATCAAGATACGATGAGAGAAGAAAAATTGTTCAACTTGATTCGATGCGATGAAACTAAACACCTGCTTAGATTGAGAGTGATCAAAGATACTCTTTAAACCCTTGAGTTTAAATGAATAATCAGCTTGATGAAAAGCGATGGAACTAATTAATGTTAAGAGACTGATTCAAACAAAAACAATATCAACTTGATTTGAAGCAATAAAACTGATATGCCTCTAGTGATTGATTCGATTCAAATGGTCGAGAAATCTCAACTTGATATAAAGCGATGAAGTTGAGATGCCCCTAGCGATAAGGTCTTGTTTGATGTTTAGAAAAGATTAGCCTTGACTTGCAACGAAGTTTTTTGAAAGAAATTCTCGACTTTGAGGTCATGAGTAGGCCCCCTCGGGAGCGAAATCGAAAGATAGCGAGGGTTGCACAGTGATTGTAGGCAATTTTGAGCGATGATAATGAATTGAGCACAAATGATTCAGAGGAATTTTTGAAGATTAAGCGTAATGAGAAAGTGAGTGCAAAGTTGATTTGTAAAATAAATTGAGATTCATCGTTGATTTACGAGAAGTTGAGCACAAATTGAAGAAGAGGATGAGCAGTTGATGAAAACGCTAAGTGGTCAACGTCGTGAAATTTCAATGAGAGAATTGACATCAGATTTCAATTTCAATCCTGAAAATGGACTCAGGATAGCCGATTTATGAGCTCTTGATTTGATTTCATTGTACTTGTGTTGATTGATTATGAGATGTTGTTCTATATGCTTTATTCTATATGTATGTATATCTTTTCTAGTATGGATGTATGTAATGCAAATGAACATGGATGTTTATTTTTGCTTCTTCTTTTTTTATGCAAATAAATGATGAAAATGAGGAATGAGTAAAATGTGTAACTAGTAATGCAAATTTGTTTCATTTTTCAATGCAATGCAATAAGGTGAATGCAAATGAATGATATTGAATGTATGAATCTATGTAAAATGCTTATGTATGCAGCTAACATCTCAAAACACAAGTACTTGATCAGAGAAATGATGAGGAAGAAACCACTTAGCGAAGAAATGATGAAGCTTCAAACTCTCATTCAGAAGTTAAAGAGATCATTGTTACCATACCAAAATCACTCTAAATTCACAAGATGCAGAATGAAATGCAAAATGAGATGCAACCTAAACCTAGTCACTAGATTTTGAAAAGCTTAATTTTCATCATTGAGCATTTTACAACCACAACAGGCAGATTAGAGTTCCTTTCTTTTCATGTGCAATATTAATTATCTTGTCTACAATGACCCTTTTTTTCATTCATATCCTTGGACAGATTTCCCAGGGACCTGGATTGCATGATAAAGAAATTCCCTCAAAATAGACAAAGAAATGATGGGAACCTCCCTGTAGCATACAAATAAGTGGAGTCAAGGTATGTGTGATGATTTCACCTTAATGTGAAGGCACTTATCATAGACACCTATCTGATTAGATGTTTTCAGATCATCAGAATCATTCCTACAAGCATAAAATAAAGAAAGTATTATGCCCCCAATCCTTGCTCCTCTTAGTCAAGATAGACTTCCTCAAGTTACTCAGAGGGATAATAATTGAAAACCAATATAAAAGACAACACACAAAGAAAATTTCATGCATATCGCAAATTGTTTAGTGATTGTTTTTCAGTAATGTTGTTTACTTGTGTACTAAGTGATAAAATTCTTCAGTAGTTAGGAGATAGGTGACTGACTCGGAGTGGACGACTAGGTTTCACTGATGTAAATATGACTTGGTTGATATTGTTTAGGATATGTAAAGTTCTCAGTTGATTACCCTAAGACTAGGACATTGATTGGTTTCAAGCCACGAGGGTCCCAAAATAACCAAGATGTCACAAAAGTGACTAAAGGATATGTACAAGCTAAAGCAAAGATGCAACATTTCATTACAAGAGATAAGACTACCCTGGACAAAATCCAACAGCCATACTGATCTATATCATTGTTTTGATTTGTGTGATCATTGATAGGAATGTCTGGTTTCAAAGAGTAAGTACCCCATATAAGACCGATTTTTCTGGTTTCAAGTGTACCCTTCCTTGTATAAGACATGTTGATGTTTGATAGAGTTTGATAGATTGATTAACAAGACATGCGATAAGTTTGATTGCAGACTTTGAGAGTTTGTATGTGGTTGATTTGGTTTGAAGGATTATCTATGCTTTCTTTCTTTAGTTTTTGAGTATTTTTTTTTGTTCAGGACATTTTATGATTTTTAGGAGTTTGTTCAAGACATTTTATGACTTTTTCAGGATTTTGATGTTTTCTCCTAATGTCTAGCAAGGCAAAAGGGATTTTGAGTACATGAATGGATAAGTGAATGATGGTGGATGCTTTTAAGGACTATCTCACAACGTTAATCCAAGCACAGGGTCTAGATATAGCAATGTAAAGCAAGGATTTTAGTGATGTAAAGCAAGCATTTTAGCGATGTAAAGAAAGCATTTTAGCAATGTAAAGCAAGGATTTCAGTGATGTAAAGCAAGGATTTCAATGATATAAAGCAAGGATTTTAGCGATGTAAAGAAAGGATATAGCGCAACGAAGAAAGGATATAGCGTAACGAAGCCATATGTTCCAAATAAGTGGCCATGTCAAAAGGTTTGTGGAAAGCATGTTTTTGCATTTTGTCCATAGTGTTGATCAAGATCAAGGGATACATTTGGATAGGAGGCAGATATGATAAGCAAGATCAAAAGGGAGTAATGAAGGATGTAAGCGAGCAATGGAGAGGAGCTAAAGGGTCTAGATCAAGTGTAATAGATAGGACACATGAAGCTTGCAAAGATCCTTAACCTTGTCAAGATCAAAGGTGGAAAAGGGATATGAACGTAGATAGAGCAGATGAGGGATAATGGAGGATGAAGGATAATAGATGGATGTACATGGATGGAACTTCCCCCCAGTGTAAAGTGAAAAAGGATAATGGATTATGCATGGCGCCTGTTTGCCATGTTTTCATCATGGTACTTGCCCAAGGTGCCACAAGAAGTGGTTTTCACTCGTGGATGAAATTATTTCTCTTTACTTTTTTTTCTGATTTTTTTTTTCACTTTTTCATCATTTTTTTTTTGGAAGATAATAGAGGCATGTTAGGGGATGGAAGAAGGACCCCAACATCTTGCTTCTTTGGATGGTACCCTTGGAATATGAGTTGCAATAGACCATGGCTATGAAGGTATACTCAAAGATGTTGGCAGGATAATGAAATTAAACTAGGGCAAGGATTTATGCAAAGGATTGGATAAGAGGGATGGAAGGGTGAAAAAGAGGTGTTGGATAATGGATGAGATGTTGGAATAATTGTGTATGGCTATATGGAAATGTTGGAAAGATCAACATTGGCACACACCTTGAGGGATGGTGGATACATGGAAGAGAAGTGAATCTCAAATTTTGAGATTTGGATGGAGGAAAGGTTACAGATTTTGGGGCATAAGAACCCAAAATGGATGAAGGAGGTGATGGAGAAATAGACTCGGAAGGTTTGGATGGAGGAACAACAATTTTGGATGCCAATTTTGATTTTTCTTTAGACTGTTGTGCTTCAAGTAGCCGCTTAGGGATCTACATGGTTTTTGATTTTGCATGCTTTTGTAGTTCCTTAGAGCGCATTGCTTGTACAAGTGCCTTAGGAACCCGTATAACTTTTGACTTTTCTTCTTTCTTTGTGGGCCTTTGTGGCATTTTGTATTTTTATTTTTCTTTGTTTTGACATGTCGATTAGATGGGACATGTTGATCCTTGAATACATGTTGATATCTTGATTTATGACTTTTATGCTTGGATTCCAAATTGCTTGGAGGGAGATGCGTGGATAGATAGGAATGATATGGAGGTCTTTTAGATGGATGGAAGGCACTTGAAGATGTGTGCCTTTGTTGATCTTGCATAAGGGATGGAGAGATATAGGGACCTAGAATGGATGGAAGTGATGATGGGGAAAGTGTATATTTGGATTTAACTGGAGAAATGTAGGATTTATGAGAGATACCAACATCTTGAGAAATGTCCCTAAGGCCATGACCTTTAACATTTTCTTTAATATGGAGTGGTTCTTGCTTGCGGAGATTTACCCCTTTTCCTTTATAAATATTTTGACTTGTAGGATACACTTTGCTTTGGAAAGAAGGCATGAGTCCATTATGAGATGGAGGTCGAATGTAGGGAATGATAGGATCATAAGAGGGATTTGTAGGCATGATGGATCCTTGAGGTGAATATGGAGGATTATGACAAGGAGATGAAGGGATACTTTGATCTTGACATGGAAGAGGACCATTAGATAGAGTAGGAAGGGTGTTTGACTCTTCATTTTGAGTAGAACCATTTGAAAAGGTGGAAGAGGCATCACAATCTTGCTTAGGAAGTGGATTAGGAATGGGATTTGGAAGGATGATTTTCTCTTGAGATAGAAGTGAGTCATCTTGGAAGAAATGGAAAGGTATAAGGGGATCATCATGGGATTCTAGTGAAATAGGATCTTTTTCAATCATTAGATGGGATTGGGGAGTTTTGGTGTCTTGATTTTGATTTATGATAGGACTTGTTTCTTCATTTTTCAGATTATCCTCTTGGAGAGGATTTTTTCATAGGCGTAGGGGATTCTTGGAAGGTCTCCATATTTTGACATGATGGGGAAGCATTTTGGAAAGGGCCTTCTGGAGTAAGTATGATTGGAATTGGAGTGCATGATGACATAGGATCTGGGATTTTTAATTCATGTGAGGAACTTGTATCAATATTAGCATTAACTTGGATTTTCATAGGAGATAGCCCTTGAAGGTAAACACAAGAAGTTTCATTGTTTGAAGGAGATGGTATGGATTTTTGCTGAGAAGTCTTAAGAGATGAAGGCATCATAGAAGGGATGAAGGCTACATATGGAGCCTTGCTAGACATAGGTTCATGATTTTGATCATGCTTAGAAGTAGTTCCTTCTTTTTCTTTAGGTGAGTCATTAGGATCTTCAATTTCAATGACACCATCATCAAGGAGATCTTGAATCTTATGTTTTAATTCCATACACATTGAAGTCGTATGTTTGTTATGCCTATGATATGCATAGTAATTACTCAAAACTTCACATCCCCATGTGGTCTTTTTAGGCAATATGATAAGATTGTTCTTAAGAATCTCTTCCAAAGCTGACTCAATAGATTTCCCTAAAGCTGTAAACTGTCTATCTAGGGGATATTTGGAGGAAATGTCTTTATGTATTGGCGAAGGTGTTCTTGGCATTTTTGATGTTTATGTTGTGATTGTCATTGATGGACACACACTTGCATTGAGATCTCCTTTATATGTATAAGTTAGAGCTCAACTGGTATTTGTTCCAATCGGTATGTTGTATTATAGTCTTTAGACTATTGGTGTTTTGCAGAGTGTTTACCGGTCTGAAGCGGCATGTCGACCCCAAGCGGTTCATAGATCCCAAGCGGTATGAGGAATCAAAGCGGCATAACACATTTTTACCAGTCTTCATTTTTGTCAAACCAGCAACCGGTATTTTTTATGAACCGGTAAAACTCTGTGATGAGTTACCAACCGACATTTTGTGATGAGTTACCATCCACCGATTGTTTGACGGTGCCGACACTTAAACAGTGTTTTTTGTGTCGTGTTACCAGAATATCTCTAGATGCATTAAACCTAGGAAATTGTATTGTAATCGTATTGGACCAACATGAAATCAGATTCCTTTATAAGGACATCATGTCTAGGGTTTTAGGTTGTTGAAGATATTGTTGTAATAGTTGTTGTGGTCAATGTTGTTGCTAGGGTTTAAGGTGATTGATGAGATAGAGAGAGTCTGAATGTGTAGAATACTGAAGTAATGTTGGAATGCATTAGAAACAAGCTATCAAGGATCTAACCAATCAAGTTGTGCTATCTGATAGATCATATACTTGTTGATTACTCACATCTTTGACAAGTCTATAGCCCTTAATCGAGTAGGCCCAAAAGCCTTTTTTTGTAAATCCTCTAACAAGGTGGTTCACATCTATGGATCTAAAATCCTCTAGCAAGGTAGTCTTTAATCGGACTTATCTCCTAATAGAGATTGAGATTCCTAACAGGATCTGTTCTGGTAAAGAACATTGTAAGACCTTAACTGGTCTGACCTTAACCGGTCTAGTCCCTATTCTGCAAATAGTTACTTATGAATTCCATCTCACCGTGGTTTTTCCCATTTGGGTTTCCATGTCAAAATCCTTTGTGTTATGGTGTTTGTGCTTCCGTGGGTAAATGCATTATTTTCTATTTGGTTTGCATGTGTACTAATCGGTTTGTTTGCTAAATTGGTTTACCGGTTTACTATTAGTCTTTCAAAGTGTGTAAGTGTGAAGATTTTTGGCATACTAATTCACCCCCCCCTCTTAGTATTCATCAATTGGTATCAGAGCCTACCTTTCTATAAGTTTAACCACTTGGAAAGAGATATGGGGGAATACACATTGAGGGAACTTACTCATCGACTCACTCAGTCTGAGCAAGCCTGTGATGAGCTTATGATAAAATATAAGGCCTCTCAGGCAAAAAGGAGAGAACATGCTGAGAAACTAATGGAGCTATCTGAAAATAGTTCTTCTGATGAAGCGGATATGGAAGCCCTAATTCAAGAAGTAGAAAAGCTGAATGAGTCAAACTCCAACCTAAGAAAGGAGTTAGAAGGACTGACTATCTGAATGTGTCAAGAGCTTGAAACTTGGAGGAAGGATGAAGATCTAGTGAAGGATAAAGATCATGAGATCTCCAAGTTGAAGCAAGAGATTAGTGCTCTAACCGCTCAACTCCATGCAAGAAAAGTGGAAAAGGAGGACATGCAAGGAGAACTAAACACAGCCATCTCTGAGAATGAAAACCTGATGGAAGCAAATGCTGCTATTTCCAAGGAACTCTCTGAGTCAAAGGAAATACTTGCTAAGTTCAACAAGAGTACTGTCAAGCTAGAGCAAAAGCTTGGATCTACCAAACCTGTCAAGAATACTGATGGACTTGGTTATTCTAGTCATGAGGAAGGTGAGACCTCTGGTGCAAATGCTAAAGCATCAAAGAAGCAACCGACATTCAAAGGTAAAGGTAAGCAAAAATTTAAACTTGTTTGCTTCAACTGTCTTAAAGAAGGACATACTGCTAATGTGTGTAGGAGGAAGGCTTACATCAATTTTCCTTATTTTTTAAATGATGAGCCTAGATCCAATAGATTTAATGGTAACTGTTATGCATGCAACAAGTTTGGGCATAGAGAATTTGAATGCAGGTCTGTCATGCACAACATTGGAAGATATCCACAGAGGACTCAAGGAACTGGTTCGAAATCTTTTGTGAACCAGAACCCCAACCAGTTTAATGCTTATAACCATCAGTCAGGTAATAGTGGCTATCAACCGGCAACCGAATGGAGAGAAAACTATTGGATTTGTCATGATCATGGTCACACTGCTGCAACATGCAGAAGGAAGAATGGAAACATGAACAATGGACCTTGGAGAGCACTTGGATTGGTCTGCTATCACTGCAACAAACCGAGTCACATTGCCAGATTTTGTAGATCAAGAAAGAACATATTTGATGATATATCAGTCACTTTGGAAGGAAATATTGATGTTGACATTGTTCAAGCAGACATAAACAAAACCTGGAAGAAGAAACCAGTGGTGTTACAAGAGGAACCGGTTTCTGCACCTAGTGTGGAAATCACGAAACCAACAAACTAAGCTTCAAAAAATCTTAGGGGGAGAAAATGGTGAAATGTCTCAAACCCTTAGTTTACACTGGTAAAAGACCTTAACCGATGTGTGATACCTGTCTTGTGACAGAAGACCGGAAATGGTAAAAAGGCAAATTAGGGTTTACTACCTAATGGAGGAGCATTAATGACGGTAGGTGAGGAATATGCTTAAAAGAGTTTTTCAAATCATTTCTCACTATTAGTTTTTGAGTGAAGAAAAGTTTTTCAAAGAGAAGAGTGATGAAAAGGCGATTTGAGCTGAGATTTTGAGAAATTGAGAAACCACGAAAGAGATTCGAATTCAAACTGCAAACAGTCAAGTGGAGAACACAAAGCGGTGATTCAGCAACCGATGGAGTGTGAAGTGAAGGAGAATCGACAAGCCCTAAATTCACACGTTTCAAAGGTATTTTTTGAGTTCTTGAAATTTTCTATCATGGCTTCCGCATCTCATACTAGTTCTAGTGCATCTGTCGAGTCTGCAAATTTCATTCAACGGAAGTCTAAGTACAATGCCCTATCACAAGTTCCAGCTGGTGTGATAGTAGAAGAGGGAATTTCTGACTATATAGATTGCAAGATAGAAGACCTAGGGTATCTAGCTATCCACTCTCAGTTAGGTTTATTTCGTGGAAAGGATAAGAAGATCTAACCGAAATTTAACATCTTGGAGAAGAAGAAACTCCACAATGTTGTCTACTTCCTGGAATATTTTACAGAGGATCATATAAGGATCATTTTGAGCAGAGTCCATGGTGACAAGATGTACCTAGAGAGAACGCATGATATCATGCCGCAAGCTATTCATGTCGTCACTGGTTTCTGCAATACAGGGGATGTGCCAGCCCTAAGGACGGTAAGAAAAATGAAGATGTCCAAGCTCACCGGTTTAGTGAGCGACTCAAGAGGCATGACAGTCAACTCCATCAAGGATGATCTGGTTAGGTATGCATCCATGGTGATAGGCTACAAAACATTCTCTGCCAGCAGAATTAACTCTGTATCTACTGTAGCGGTAAATGCCGCTTACCAGATGATAAAGGAGGATGCATCATTTGACCTGTGCACTGGTATGCAGAGGCAACTCCTATTGAATCTGAAGTTGATCAAACATGATAGTGCACTAAGGTTCAAGTTTGGACAACTACTGGTTGGGTTGTTCTTCTATTTCCAAGGTTACTTCCCAGGAGTAGGAGATGTCCAGTGGTCTCCTGACCAACCGGTAATGAAGCAAATCAAGGAGAGCATTCAAGCAATTGGAACCGGTTACCCTGATGTTCTAAACAAGTATTTTGATGAGTTCAGACAGAAAATGAGCCAAAGGATGAGGATCTCAGGTGATATCATAAAGAAATATGAAGATGACATCTGTTTCACTATCCAGGTGGATAAATGCATAATGGAGGCTGTTGAGCCTAGTCAGGAAGAGGTGGAACCTATGGGCTATGAGGTGATGTATGATATGTTGGATGGGTATGCATCTACCCTAATTGCCTCACCCCTAGATCCTAAGGCAAAGAGGACCGGAACCTATCTGGAAAGGATTTCACCGGTCGAGGAACCCTCTGCAAAGAAAGGAAAAGAACCTGCTATGAAGAAGGCAAATGCAGTACCTGCTGCTTCTGCACCGGTTACAACAGCAAGTCCTAAAGTGACCAAGCAGTCACCAGCTAAGAAGAAACCAGAAGCAGCACTGGCCAAAGTCTTCAAGAGAAAAAGGAAGACAAGGAATACCTCACTGGACTCAGAAGAAACTGTTTCTGAGGAAAAACCAAAGAAGGCGAGGCAAGCAAATAAGAAGACAAAGAATGAACCGGCATCATCAGCACCGGTAAATATTGACATTTCCTCCTACAAGCCTTTGACACATTGCCAAAGAACAATCAAGAATATTAGGAGAAAATTACTGAATGATTTGATTGATTGTTTTGATGATTTCAATGATGATGAACAAGAAGTTGTTGAGAATGAAATCATTAAATATTTATGTGCTAATGACCGGTCGCCCTTAGAAATAAGATCTGAGACACTGGATTCTTTGTATAAGTCCTTAGATAATAAATGGCACTTTGCCATAGAAAAGGAACAAGAAATAAGGGAAAAAGTTTTTGCTCAATACTTCCCTGACCTGTCCAATTCAGAACTGTTTGATGTCATCAACCAGAATAAAGGACTCTTCTTTACCTGAAAAAGAAGACTCTGGTTGCTAGAGGGAAAAATAGATGATGTGGAAAAAGACACTCATCTGCATATGACTACAGCGGTTCAGATGCACAAAGCACATCTAGCTAACCAGGAAGCTGAAAGAGAACCGGTTATATCCAAACCAGATGAAGAATTTGATGATGAAGGAAATCCGATTGTTGAACCGATCGACACTATTGATGTAGATGCCCTGGACATAGAAGATGTTACTCAGGAAACACCATCTAAGGCAACAAGACAGGAGCAACAGGCTGAACAGGTTGTCAAGCAAGCCGAGGACAAACAAGAAGCGACAAAGGAATAGGTAGAGTAGAGGACAAAGGATGAAGAGGAGAAGAGGAAAAAGGATGAAGAGGATAAGAGGAAAAAGGATGAAGAGGAGAAAAAGAAGAAGGATGAAGAGGAGAAGAGGAAAAAGGATGAAGAGGAGAAGAAGAAGAAAGATGAAGAGGAGAAGAAGAAGAAAGATGAAGAGGAGAAGAAGAAACAAGATGATGAGGAGAAGAAGATGGATGAAGAGGAAAAGAAAAAGAAAAAGGAGGATAAAAGAAAAGCGGATGAAGAGCAAAAGAAACAAGAAGATGCAAGGAAGAAGAAAGAGGAAGAGGATGAGAAGATGAGAAAGGAAAAAGAGAAGCAAAAGGAAGCAGAAAAGAAGAAAGAAGAGGAAGATAAGGAATATGAGAAGAAGAAGGAAGCAGAAAAGAAAAAGGCTGAGGAGAACAAGGAAGAGGGGAACAGAAGAGAAGCAGAGAAGAAGAAAGCTAAACAGGAGAAGGAAAGAGAAGCGGCGAAGAGCACATAGATGGAGACTCTGAAGGCAACCGACAATCTAGCCAAACTGGCTGACCTCACCAGTCCTATCGACCTCCAATCTGCAAGTGAAACAAAACTGCTCCAGAGCATTAAGATTGCCAAAGATCAATTCGAAGCAATAAGGAGGAAGAAGGAGGAAGACGTGATCTAAGTTGCGGTGGACACTCTTACCGGTTTGATACACGGTACAAACCTTCCTAACACTGAATCATCACTAGCTAAACTTAAGCTCCTATGCATAGTAGTGGATGATCAGATGCAGAGCCTAGGAGAGGCAGCAAAGGCAAATATCAAGAAAGAGCATAAAAAAGCTCTTAATCTAGCCCTGGTGAAGAAATTGAATGAGCTCTAGTTTCAGTTGCAAAAAGACCAAAAGGATATAAGGGATGCTCTAGATGAGGGGAATCTACTACTCAGCAAGATCTGTCAACCCCATCTGTTCTATGATGATGTGCTATCATAGAAGCAAAAGCTTCAAATGGACTTGCAGTCCTACATGAGCACATTCAAACCACCTTATGATTCCTTTACAACTTATGGGTAAACCGTTCACCGGTTTCACATCCAGTTAGCAAAAATGGAGCAAGAGATCAGCACCCAGTCTCGAGATTTGCAGGAGTTACAATTGGTTCTACTCCCTCATCTGCAAATTCTTCAGAGGTGCTATCTAAATCTGGATGCCTTGACAGTTACATAGGAGATGAGCACAATCGATGCCATGGAAGAACAAGTCTCCCAGATGTAGATAGAAAAAGAAGTAGCCACCTTCCTACTTGAGTCCTGGTCTTTGTCGATGAAACAATTCTTGCAGGACTTTAAATCTATTTTTGACAAGTATCATTCCTTATTGTCATAAACTTTTATTATTTTAATATCAAATGAAAATAGGGTTACTCAGCTGTACTTTGTCATTGTTGGCAAAGGGGGAGAAGTATTCTATTTGGGAGAAGCATCTAGTAATCAAATTTTGATATATGCTTTGAATATCTCAATGTTTATGCTCTTTATGCAAAATTGTTATACATTGTATTGACAAAGGAATAGTGTATATGCTTAGGGGGAGCAATTTTGCTAATGGCATGATTTTGTTGTAAAACACTTAGATGTCAAAATTTTATTTTCCTAATTGTTGCCATCAATGCCAAAGGGGGAGATTGTTGGCATTTTTTATGTTTATGTTGTGATTGTCATTGATGGACACACACTTGCATTGATATCTCCCTTATATGTATAAGTTAGAGCTCAACCGGTATTTGTTCCAACCTGTATGTTGTATTATAGTCATTAGACTATTGATGTTTTGCAGAATGTGTTTATCGGTCTGAAGCGTCATGTCGACCCCAAGTGGTTCATGGATCCCAAGCGGTACAAGGAATCAAAGCGGCATAACACATTTTTACCAGTCTTCATTTTTGTCAAACCGGCAACCGGTATTTTGTATGAACTGGTAAAACTTTGTGATGAGTTACCATCCACCGATTGTTTGACAGTGCAGACACTTAAACGGTGCTTTTTGTGTCATGTTACCAGAATATGTCTAGATGCATTGAACCTAGGAAATTGTATTCTAATCCTATTGGACCAACATGAAATCAGATTCCTTTATAAGGACATCATGTCTAGGGTTTTAGGTTGTTGAAGATATTGTTGTAATAGTTGTTGTGGTCAATGTTGTTACTAGGGTTTAAGGTGATTGATGAGATAAAGAGAGTCTGAATGTGTAGAAGACTGAAGTAATGCTAGAATGCATTAGAAACGAGCTATCAAGAATCTAACCAAGCAAACTGTGCTATCAGATAGATCATATACTTGTTGATTACTCACATCTTTGACAAGTCTGTAGCCCTTAATCGGGTAGGCCCAAAAGCCTTTTTTTGTAAATCCTCTAACAAGGTGGTTCACATCTATGGATCTAAAATCCTCTAGCAAGGTAGTCTTTAATCAGACTTATCTCCTAATAGAGATTGAGATTCCTAACAGGATCTTTTCTGGTAAAGAACATTGTAAGACCTTAACCGGTTTGATCTTAATTGGTCTAGTTCCTATTCTGCAGATAGTTACTTGTGAGTTCCATCTCACCGTGGTTTTTCCCATTTGGGTTTCCACGTCAAAATCCTTTGTGTTATGGTGTTTGTGCATATGTGGGTAAATGCATTATTTGCTATTTGGTTTGCATGTGTACTAACCGGTTTGTTTGCTAAACTGGTTTACCAGTTTACTGTTAGTCTTGCAAAGTGTTTAAGTGTGAATATTTTTGGCATACTAATACACCCCCCTCTTAGTATTCATCAGGTGTTTTGTGATCTTGTATGAGATTTAGTCTTTGATTGTCAATTATTTGCTGGTATTTGATAGTCAAATCACATAATCATTTTAGCATTCCTTGAAGATTCTCACTCTCGATATCATGCATTTGTTTTTCAAATGGAGTCATTTATTCATTTTGTTGGATTTTCATGTCCTATATTTCTTACTTGATATCTTGAAGCATTTGAGCCAAGGTGGCCATGGGAATTGGAGATAAGAGAGCCATGGGATTCTTACTTTTGTCATGATTTTAAAATATATGCATATAAAGAAATAACAACGTCCAAGGTATTTATTAAATGGTGGAATAATCTATTGTGGAGATTGATGGACCAACATACTTGATAAGATATTGAAGACTATTTAAATCGTTAGAATCCCACTCATTTTTTAGGGATGTGTCTATTCTAGCTTCAAAACCTTCAATCGATACAGTGTGTTGTTGACAACTAAAAAAATCATGGTTGTTCTTTTCAAAATCAATGATGTATAACGATCAATAACCTATGTGTTATTGACTCTGTACTATGGTTTTGGAGCCAGAATAGCTGCGGGCATTTTTGAGTACCATTAATGTCATTACGCCATGTAGGCTAGAGGGAAAATGGACCAATTTTAATGTACTAAACAATAATTTTTAACTCTTCAATCTCAAGGAAAGTTTTAAGAGGGTCCCACAATTGGAGTACTTCAAGCATAGTAGGACCCATAAGTGTCGGTGTGTCCTGCTCTGTAGGTGAAAAAGAGAATGCCAAAATTTATAAGTTTTAAGTTATGAGTACTTCAAAAGAGATGTCTTTATGTTGTGCACATGATAGGTGGAGGTATTGCACAAGCTTTTATGATTAAAATTATTTCTTCTTCTTCTTCATGAAAACCAATTTGATCAAAAAACGTGGAGGCAAAGCATTAAACCATGTATAATTACTAGTCAATATGTTCAAGAAATTCCACAAACTAAAAAAAGAGGGTTTTAGCATGAAATTGTGTAGCAGAGTGATTCAGAGGAAAGTGCACAATAATAAAAGAACACTAAGATATTTGGTTGTGAGATATAATTGTGGTAAAATGTATGGTGGGATAAAATAGAAGGCAAATAAAGGAAAGGTGTCTTCACATTTATAATATTGGGCGATTTGTTTTTGGGTTTATAGATGACTTATGATATATGAGACTACCCTATACTACTTACAGGAGGCACTCAACTATGCTACAAACAAAGCATACAAACATTACTCCCTATGGGATTTGAACTTGTGACCTCTCTTTAAAGAGCACAAGTTCCCCACCACTAGACCAACTTAAGTTATAAAAAGGCTACAATAAAATGCTTCCCTCCAAATTTTCATAATTAAAGTACGTTTGAATTTTTCAAATAGTGTATGATTGTAATAGTTACATAGAGATTTTGTAATAATTTCCAACTCTTAGTATTTCATATATCTTTATACATTGCATATATGTCATCATATATGCTATCCAAACTTACAATCTTAATTTATTTATATTAATATATAAGTATTTTATATCGTTCAATTGACTATAAAAAATAATATTTTAACTTTATACATAAATTTAAAATTATTAGTTTTTCTATCAAAAACAAGATCATAATAGTGATTCTAACTTAAGTTAGATTGCAATTATGAGATTTACTTTCTCAAAACTCAAATTTTATCATGCCCCCAACTAAGATCATTTCATTGGTTTTATAATTTATGATTGATGTAGGCTCTTCATTTATAAGCAAAAGAGTTGAGGACAAATTGAAATTTTAAAATTAAATATAGTGACTTTGTATTCAGATAAGACAACAATAAAAAAATTGCCCCCAACTTCCTCTTTCTCAACTCAACATTGAAATATATCAAAATTCAAAGGAAACCATGATAGTTGACTTGGAGGAAAGTGGCTCTATGAAGGGCGGATAATCCCCATTGATATTGTTGGATTTAAAGGATATAGAGGCCTTACTTCCATCTTTAAACTTTAACATTATGTTGTTTTCCATACCTCATATTCTTACTCTTCACTCTAACTCACCTTCTATAGTCTTCATTTCTATAATTAGTTGAGAATTTTTAATTGCTCATTGATTGAGCAAGACAAGTATCTTCATCAACTAATGCTTTATTGTTGTACCAAGTGAATAATGCACAACTACTGGGGAATTTGTGCATAAGTATTGACCATTTTTTAGGTGGTTGTAGTGCATGGTTATTAGGGCATCTTTAACTAGGTATCATGCAACACTTTGATATGATCACTTTTTGACCCTTATGCACATAATTGATCCCACAGTTTGTGTCATTACTACCTAGAAGCCAAAACACTAGCTATAAGAAGTTAACATATGGAGACAACAACAAAAAGTGAAAATTTGATGTACCATTTAGGATCTATGGGTGTGTGAAACTAGCTATAATGGCTACCGGTACACTTCCCTATACTCATATTTAGTTTTTTTCATATTCAACAAGAAATTTTTTCAGGCTTATTTGTGTGTTTTAGATTCACATTAAGCTCATTAAATGTAGAAAAATTACATACAATCTATATTAAAGAGTTTAATTAATTTATATAATATAAGAAATAGTAATAGATATAAATTAATTCTTGAGTTTATAAAACTAATTCAAATTGAGATGTTGATTTATTTGATGATTATAAATAAAATATTATGTATTGCTGCCTTCTGGATTTGATTGTGTGACTTTTTTGCATCAACATTTTGGATCACACTCTGTGATCTATCATCAAGATGTTTAGAGAATGTCAGGATATGAAAGAGAATAAATTGCAGTCTGAGACCGGCTCAAATGTCAAATGTGTGTAGGGAAGAATGTCATTTCATCATTTATCCCTACACACATTTGACATTTGAGTTGGTCTCAGTTTGCAATTTACCTTCTTTCATATCTGGTATTCTCTAAACATCCTAATGATGGATCATAGAGTGTGATATGGAACACCAATGCAAAAAAGTCACACGATCAAATCCACAAAGTAGCTATACATATTATTATGGATTGTAGAAATATGATAATTTTAATTAAAAGACTATTATTATTGATTTCATTATTTTTACCATAAAACTATTTATATTATTTTGGTCAACAGAATAAATCTATCACCATAGCCTTTAATTGCCATTTACTATTGTGCATGATCAACATTTCTACATATTTTCAATCAATTGGTGTACAAATTGGACTATAAACCAATCACATGTTTTGTCCGTAAAGGTAAATATAATGAACATGCAAATATAAAGCTTCAATTAACAACCATGTGATCTTTAATTATGTTTTTTTTTTTTCCGTTTCACTATATTTGAACTCTCTCTCTCTCTCTCTCTCCATATATATATGTATATATATACATATATATGTCATACACACACACACACACACACACACACACACATATCTGTGTGTGTGTGTGTGTGTGTAAATATATATACATATAGGGTGAACTCACAAAGCTGGTTCCCACTTTTGCCAACGAAGAAAATTGGCGAAAGTGAAAAATTTTGTTTACGAGGGGTTCGAGCGAAGTGGGGGTGTTCGAACGAAATACCCTTTGGGGTTCGAGCGAAGACCCCACTTCGCTCGAACCCCATCTTTCGAGCGAAGCACCTTTAATGCCCTTTTATGTCATTTTTCAATTATAGCGTGGGGGTTCGATCGAAACCCCCTTCATTCAAACCCCCCTAAAAATAGGGGGTTCGCTTGAACCCCCCTTCGTTCGAACCCCTTTTTTAACACTTCTCTGAAAATTTCTACATTTTTTTGCAGATTTTTGGCCTTGAAACCTCTAGTTGAAGGCTCAAATGGAATGATCTTGACAACCCAAAATGTAGTATTATAGTCCTCGAAGCAAGCTTTCCAATGAATATAATTTTATTACATATTGAGTTTATTATGAACTTGTTTTTTTAATTATACCAAATATAGGTTTTTCACCGAACATGAACTTCTCTGTTCAACGCATTGGAAAAAATAGGAAACTAATTTAAAAAAAATCTAAAAATATCTAAGCCCTGGGAATTGATGTCTTCTTTCTAACAAAAAAAATAAAATTGAATTTCGATATATATAGAATAAGTTATGTGTTCAAACGTAAACCTATGTCTGAATTATGACTAGTCGGACTTCAAAACTTAATAAAATGAAAAATATTGAACATATCACTATCAAACCAACTGCAAGCCCTGGATATTGATGTTACAAACCAAAATTCGAAAGAATTGAGTTTTTATCATTTATAGAAAAAAAGTTATGAGTTTCAGGAGACACATCACTCTTAAAAAATGTAGTTTGTTGTAAAAAAATACTTTTCGAGGGAGATGGAAATATTTTTAAAAAATCCTTCAAAAAAAATTTAAAAAAATATATACAGAATCTACAGATGAAATTCTACAAATCACTAATTTACATCATCTTCAAATTCTTAATAGTTTAAAAGTTATAGTTGTCGGAAGTTGAAGATTATTTTAAAATTGTTCATCTCAGTGTCAAAAGTGGCAAAAAAGTGGGAACCATTATTGTGAGTTCACCCTATATGTATATGTATATATATGTACATATACATACATATACATATATGTATATATATTTGTACATATACATATATGTATATATGTATATAAACATATATACATATGTGTGCGTGTGTGTGTATACTTGTACATACACATATGTATATGTGTGTGTGTGTAGAGAGAGAGAGAGAGAGAGAGAGAGAGAGAGAGAGAGAGAGTTCAAATATAGTGAAACGAAAAAACATAGAATAAATAATTAAAGATCACATGGTTGTTAATTGAAGCTCTATATTTCCCTATTCATTATATTTACCTTTATACATAAATACATACATACATACATACATACATACATATTTATGTACATACATATGTATATGTATAGATGTACATATATACATATGTACATATATACATATATACATACACTAATACATTTGGACTAGATTTCTGACTGAGGTTTCCGACGGAGAAGGTATATTGTGGCCAAATTTGTTTTTTTTTGAAAAAATGCCCGCATTCGTCATAATTCCGACAGAAATTACCCATTTGGTTTTGACGAAGAAGGCATTAGCAATGAGAATTTTCTTTTTTTCAAAAAAGTTCTCGAGTTCGTCATAATTCTGACAACAACGGCCATTACAAAAAAAAAAAAGAGGCGGGGAATTCATTTGTGAATTGCAATCTCGCGTAGGTGTCCATGGCGACTTCAACCCCCAAGAACATCAAACCCGCGTCGAAGGCAATCCCACATAGGAGGTAGATTCAAATTGCCTTAGTTTTTAATTTCATGTTGCAAAAAATATACATGTGATGGTGAATTGTCCTAGTTTAATCTCGTAAAACCATATAACTGTGATTAAGGAGTGAGCATTCAATTTTGTATCAGCAATATCTTCCTCCCGTATATGCGCATGTTGATTGTTCACATGAGATCACATCTCTTTGCGGCATCGTATCAAACAATTCACGAGCCTTGTCCATGTTTCCACAATTTGCATTCATGTCAAGCAGGGCATTTGCAAGTACAACACCTAACAAAATTCCTCTATTCGTTATGCTTTGATGGATGTCCATATCTTGTTCCAAAGATCCCATTTTTGCACAGGCAAGGAGGATGCTGGAAAAGGTTGTGGAATTTGGCTTTATGCCTTCCAATTTCATTTGCTTGAAAGTGTCTAAAGCCTTTTCGACAAATCCATTTTGTGCATATCCAACAATCATTGCAGTCCACGAGACAACATTTCTTTCAGGCATTCCATCAAATAGTTCACATGCCTTGTCTATGCTTCCAAATTTTGTATACATGTCTACCAAGACAGTTACAACTACAACATCTGACAAAATTTCTCTATCCTTTATGCTTCGATGAATGTCCATACCCTGTTCCAAATCTCCCATTTTGGCACAGGTAGGGAGGATAGTAGCAATGGTCATGGAATTTGGCTTTACACCTACTGATTGCATTTGCTTGAAAGTTTCTAAAGCCTTCTCAACAAATCCATTTTGTGCAGTTGCAACTACATCTGACAAAATTCCTCTATCTTTTATGCTTTGATGGATGTCCATACCTTGTTCCAAAGTTCCCATTTTGGCACAGGCTGGGAGTAGGCTGGCAAACGTAACTAAAGAAATGCAATGATCAGCTCCAAAGACATCAAACCACTACTAACAAAACTAAGAGTCTAAAATATGATAGGGAATAGTGTGAGCTGTCCTGAAATAAAATATTTTATTTTCAATTTCAACTAAAACATAATTACTCAGCCATTTAATGTTATTAATAAGTGTTTAATTTATGAAAGAGATAAATGGTTGGCCACAAGTACATGAGTTACTAAATGCACACAAATAAGTGAATTTGATATTCAAAACTATCTACAATGAATTCAATTCTTGTCCATTAGTCATTTATGTTTGCAATAAGTATCTTTCTTTGTTTTTCTTAATCTTTATTCATAGTTATGTGCATATTCACATTCTATAATTAGGATATCAATTGCTATGGATGAACACTAGTATGATGTTTGTGTTGTGGTATAGATGTGTGGAAACATAATTATGGGATTGTTATATTATAGAGATCAAAAATCTAGATATCACATATTAGTTATAACTCTTCTTGGATTGAGTCTAAAGTTGACATATAGTTATAAAGCCATTATTAGTAGATCTATCCATTTCTAGTAAAGACAATTGAGAAAGTCATTTTGATATTCAGAGTTTCTTATTTGTTTACCTATTGATCATTATCAAGCCATAATATGTAGGTCTATTTATATCTCTTGCAAAACCTCTGTAAGTGTCCTAGATTGTCCCTACTACTCACTCTTCAATTTGGAAAAATGGAGTTCTAAAGATTTGTTGCACAAGATGGTGTTGAACGTATCAACAAGGCTAGTATGGAAGGAATTTTCAAGCTTCCACTTGTACAACTTACAACAAATGATTTGTTGATAGAAGAAATTCTTGAAATAGGGATACAATCGAAAGACAAGTAAGTACATACAAACCTCCTCAGTTGAAAGTAAAATCTGTGTATAAAAAGAGTACATTGAATCCCAATCCATAAACACAATAGAGATACCGATGGAGACTTAATTGGATCTAGCATGTCGCACCAAAGTTGTTAGAGTATGCTAAGCTAGTACATAATGTTTCGTAAAGCCACATTAGTTTTTTACCAAGATCATTATCTACCAAAACTAACTATAGTAATCCTTTTGAGGATTAATTTCATGGTGCTAGATCTTCATTTAGTTCCACTTATTGTTGGAGAAAAGAACAGTTATTTCTTGAGGTAGATGAATATCCCATCAACAAAGGACAAGACCCTTTTTAGAATATAACAAATTCTACTCCAACAAAAGATCATGGGGGTTTACTAGATTGAATAAGAGATAGACTTATATTACTGCATTAAAAGCATTGGCATGTTCTTCATTTATTGATGTAAACTCTCTATGATGCCACCACAACCAACAAAGGTGTAAAAATTTGTTTGCAATGCATGGATTTTTAGGATTGTCCTTTGAGAAAATACAATTAAAGTATGGAAGCAAGATCTGCCAGCTCCTGAGGAAAAGACCATGTCAGACAATAATTTCTATTTTCTTGCCTGTGAAGAAAGACCATGTCAGACAATATCAACGAACAACAAAATAAGGAGACAATTGCTAGATTGTGGTCTAACTTGGAAAGAAAAGGTGATGGAAACTGTTATTGTTCGTGAAAAATTTGTAAGGGGTTAAAAACTAGAAGACTTGTAATCAAAACAATGAAGAAACATTGTAGGCTACATGGTCACATTGAAGGTGGACATGATTATCATCCATTGGTAAGTTTTTCATTATATCGTTTTGACAATTTATATACATAATAAATCACGTGATGATGAGATCATGATCATGGTTTATTTATGTATATCAATTTTATATAGGTCGAGCACCCCAGAGCCAATGGTATGGATCAACACAACTCTGAGAATATGGTTTTCAAAGTGGACGAACATGGAGGTGTGAATATCGAAGCTGAAGATAATGATCCCATGGAAGATGGTGATCATGAGCTAGAAAACACAATTGAAGATGATGGTACAAATACATTGATCCATGAGTCACTTAGTACTTGCGTAGCTAATCATGATGATGAAGATGACCTTGATGTTGTTCATGATGTCCCTCTACCATCTAAGGCCCTTTATGAAGGCTCGCAGGAAACTCTTCTCTCCGTTGTATTGTTGTTGGTGAACTTGAAGGTTATGAATGGTTTATCCAACATAACAATGTCACCTATGTTAAGGCATGTCATATATGTCATAATAAATTATGAATCATGTTGTACCATTAATATTCTTTATTATAACAAATTATATTTTGTTGCTCTAAATTGATAGGTGAGTTTTTGTTACCACCATCAAATATTCTACCTCACTCATACTAAGAATTATCTGTTGTTATGAAAGATATTGGAATGGAGTATCAAGAAATAGATGCTTGTCCCAGTGATCATATTATATATCACAAACAACATGAATTTTGAACTAAATGCCCTAAATGTCATATCAGTATATATCGAACAGATCAAATAACAAAAAGGGTTCCTCGCAAGGTTCTTCGCTATATTCCCATTATTCCACATATGCGATGATTATTCAAGTGCACTAGCTTGGCACAATTTATGGATTACCATGCACGCAGTAGAAGTCGAGATGAAATTATTTGAATGCTTGCGGATGGTTCAGCATTTATGGATATAGAGGAAAAGTGGCCACACTTTAAAGAAGAACCTCGTAATCTCTGGCTTTCATTGGCAGTGGACGGTGTCAATCCATTTG
Organism: Cryptomeria japonica; assembly: GCF_030272615.1. Lineage (NCBI taxonomy): Eukaryota > Viridiplantae > Streptophyta > Pinopsida > Cupressales > Cupressaceae > Cryptomeria > Cryptomeria japonica. The sequence continues at coordinate 142,259,363 of NC_081413.1, read as the reverse complement.
GAGAGATGAGATCTGTTTACTCAATGTGGCCTATTTTTGTTATCAACAATAACATTCCTCCATGGATGTCAATAAAGAGGGAGCACATAATGTTGGCAATAATTGTTCCAGGTATTTTATCATTTAAATATAGTCATCTAAATTTAATTATAAATATTGTAGTAAAATGGTCATAATAATTATGTAATGTTTTTGTTCATTCGATTAGGTAAGTACCAAGTTAAAGATATGAATGTATATATCGAGACTCTTATCGATGAGTTGCTGGAGTTATGGAATGGTGTCACTATGTATGACGTCTCTAGACCAATAGTACAAAGACAATTTCAATTCCATGCGATGCTTCTATGGACAATACACGACGCCCCGGGGCTAACACATTTTTGTGGTATGTTATAGTGTTTAAGTTGTGCATGAACATTATAATTCAAAAAATTATCATATTTAATCCAATTATACATTATCTTGTAGGTCTTCAAACAAAGGGAAAATTTGCATGTCCTGTTTGTGGTCCAAAGATGAAATCTCATCATTCAAAAAGTTTAGGAAAGCAGGTGTTTGATGAGTATAGGCACTTTCTCCACAAAAATCATAAGTATCGAAAAACTGAAAAACATCTTTTCAATGGGAAAGAAGAGAATACATCAAAGCCACGAAGAATGACACCTCACCTGTGGAAGTTGGAATATAATAGAATTAATCGTCAAGGTAATGCCATTCCATCTATTGGTTTGTCATAAAACATCTTTTCTATTTTGTTTTGTTTACTAATGATGTGATTGATGATCATGAAGGTCGTGAAGGCATAAATGACCACCTTCCTAAGGAATAAAAAGTTATCCCCGACAATTTAGTAGGTTGCCCTACTACGAGCAGTTACAAATTGTTCATTTGTTTGATAGTATGCATATTTGAAAGAATATAATAAAGACATTATGGAAAATATTGGATGAAAGGCATGACAAAGAAAAAATTGTCAAGATATGTAGTGACATTCAGGATTCCAATCATGCAATGATAAATGTCATTCAATCAAATAGCCATGGAGACCAGATTAATATAAGTGAGCTTCATTGGTTATTAACAAACCAACAAAGCAATGCTATAAAAGAAGTCATACGAAAAATTTGATTTCCCACAGGATTTGCTGCGAACATAAACAATCTCATATCAAAGGAAAATGAATTTGGGCCAGAGATGAAAATGCGTGATTGGCATACCTTCATTAAGGTAATTCATGTTCTTGTGTTTTTAGTATGTATTTAAGTACTGAGCGTACATGTACTTTTCATTATGTTACAACAAAATGAAAAAATAATTTTATAATTGCTGCAGTACGTTCTACCTCTATCTCTCCCAGACGACTTCGACAATAATGTCAAGCAAGTCATATATGATCCTAGAAAATACATAAGGTATGTAGTGATATTTGTTTAGTTCGTTGTATAGATATTATATTTGCGATTTGTTTTACTTCTTATGTAATATATTTTTTTGCGTCTTGAATACCTTGTAGGTGGTTGTCATGTAAAGAAATCCATAAAGATGATATAAAATATTGGAAGAGAAAAATTCCTCATTTAATGTGTGAAATGCAAAAGTGTCTACCTCCAACTTTTTTCAATGCACAAGAACACTACCTCATACACCAAGTTGAGGAGATTGAATTGTGTGGACCTGTACACACTAGGTCAATGTGGATGGTAGAGAGGCACTTGAAATTTTTGAAGGCTTTGGTTCGACAAAGAGCACATCCTGAGGGTTCTATGGTGGAGGGATATATGGTATACCAGACTATGGTGTACATTTCTGAATATCTTCCTAAGTTTGCAGCAAAGATCCACGTGGATCGCATTTGGGATCCCAACACCATTAACAAATTCGAAGGGGAGTACTTGACGGGGAAAGGTAGATTGAGGAAAGTGAGAGGTAATTATAAGATGTTATTGTAGCTAATTAATTCTTAATCTTCAAAATAAATCGATTGTAAGACGTTTATTTATTTTTTGCACAGTTGGTCGAGAGTGGGATGCACTACATTTGTATATTGCAAACAATCTTGATTGGATGACGGTATGGATTGAACATTGTCAACTTTCTGGATGCACGTTAACATGGGAAGGTGTGGCCTCATTGGTTAAAGAAGCACATTGTAATGGAGATTCCAATGTTACGCAAAGGGAAATTGATTTAGCATATGGTTTAAGAGATAAATAGGTACGTATAAATTTATTAATCACCCATATGTTTATCAACTCACAATGCAATAAATTTTACATGTTTGACATATCGCAGGTCAAACACCACAACGCTATGTGCTGCAATGGTCATAAATTTCACATAAAAAGGTTGGATGACACGAAGAAAACTTGTGATTCTAGCATCACTATAGTCTTTGAGGTGACAAATATTTCATTGAGAAATGACATTCATCCTCAACACTCTCAAAATTGATACTATGGCATTTTGGATGATATACTTGAGTGTGACTTTAATTCCTTCAAATTAGTTTTGTTCGTCGTCAAATGGTACAGGCTACGATTGAATAAAAATGATCCTGATAGAACTATTATTGAACATGATAATGGTTTTATAATGCTAAATACAAGGTCATTTGAACCAGTTGGGGATGAGCCCTATGTTCTTCCAAGCCAATGTGAGCAAGTATTTTACTTAAAGGTTCCACATAAACCGGGTTGGTCATTTGTTGTTAGAAATGATCCAAGAGGAAGGCCGATAAAGTATAATGTGATGCAAGAAGAAGATACCGAAGAAGTAGAAGATGAAGTGGATGATGATCACGATCGACAGTTTCACAATGACGAAGAAGAAGAAGAAGAAGAAGAAGAAGAAGAAGAAGAAGATGATGATGATGATGATGATGATGATGACGGTGATGGTGATGATGGTGATGATGATGGTGAAGACGTTGATGATGATGATGATGATGATGATGATGATGATGGCGATGATGACCTTGATGTTCATGATGATGAGGAATGAAATGTATGAGGAATGTGATTAGTATATTATCTATTGAATATTGACTTCTTGATAGAATTTTTTTTACATAATTAATTCATTTTGTTTTGAATTCTAATGCCATTACATAATTAATTCATGATGCACCTTTTAATATGGAGATGGAGATAGGGGGTGTGACTATTTATGTGACAATTTTTAAACTGTGTTTATTTATGGAAATTGGATTGTTTATTAGCTATGTGACTATTTATGTGACCATTTAGTTAAGGATCCTACATAGTCTACATAAAGTAAAGGTAAGGAATTACAAAATTTACAATGATTTTGATGACAACATCTTTTTATTATTTAATACTCTTTTTGTCTACAAATTTCATGTTGTTCATGTTGTGTATGATGTAATTTCGCTAACGTTTTTTATATTTTTTCTTTGTCACAGGCCGACATGGATCCATCACATATCGTAGACAAAGATGTACCTTGTGACACGTCTACTGAATAGGTAAACCTCATTGTAATTATACAAATTAGGTAGAAGCAAACTGTTACATTATTATGTTCTTTTTTTTAGTGATTTATACTAATTTTATAATTGTTAATGATATTCTTGACACAGACGGATGTTCGGGGAAAGGAAAAGGGAGTTGCAGTACCTGATCACCTTTCTATGGATGTGGAATAATTAGGGTTAAGAAATGATGACCCTAAAGATCCCACAGACCTTGTGAAATTCTTTAAAATGCCTCTTATAAAAATTAGAAAAGAGATTGTTGCTTTGGCAGCAGTGCATCCTACCACTGATGAGATACGATAGAGGGTGGAATTATTGTATAAGACAACAAAAAACTTGCAAGTAAGCAGTAATGAAAGCTTTAATTATAACAAAAGTTCAATAATGGTTTATATTTTTGTATATGGTGAAAATGGATAACAATAATAACAATATTGAAAGGCTAAATAGATTCAACCACAAAACCCTAGCCTAACAACAACAAAGATCTACCATAACATATGAAGATTACCTAAGACAATGTAAATCAAATGAAATCAGAAAGATTATACCATCACATGTCCAATAGGGTTTGGATCTCCATTATTCCTATCTCCATTGATCTTGCTTGATATATTTGCTCTCAGATTTTATGTGCACAAGAGCTCAACAAAGAACGGAATGTGGTTGTAAGTAGGATCGTAGTGTAGTCAAGTCCTTAAGATCTTTCATTAGGGTTTGATAATGAAGGAAGCATCTCCTTATATAGAAGACACTATATGAAATGGAGGGATAAGATTGAGAGGTGTAAAAGGAGGTTGGCTATGATTAGAGGGTAGGTAAAAGAAATAATAAAATAATGAAAGGGGTAGGTAGTGTAGGAATTAAGATATGAATGACATGTGTCATGTGTAGAAAAGGTTAATGAATTGATTAAATAAATAAAGATTTATTTAATTAATAGAAGAATTAGGCTAAAGTAATTAAATAAATAAAGATATTTATTTAATTAGACTGGACAATTTTAGGTGTCTACATTTTGCCCCTCTTTGAGACAATGCGGTTTGTCGCATTGTTTCAAAGAAGATAAGATGAACTGATACAAAGTTGCCCCAGGATGGGAATGATATGCCCCCTCGAGATATTGGATGAAAATGTTTGCAAAGATCGCAGACAATCTCTCGATAAGAAAGAAAGGCTAGAATGGACTGACCGGATAAAGTGACAGAGTCGCGCGATAATGAAGACTGACTCTAGAAATGAGGGCGAGGGCTAGGGTAGGCTATAAGATAGACCACGGGGGGAAAATACATCCTCATTGTCATCTACACATCCATAAGAGCAGATTGCAGAGCGAAAATAGAGCAGCAGCAGTCAGGAGTGATGGCCTTCATTCATAGATTCGACCGCATTAGCCGATTTCAAAGGCCAACAGAGGCAGGAGAGCCGGTAAGTACCACCAAACCTCCTCGTGCTTCGACACATTTAATTTTGTCATTAATGCATGGTAGGTAGAGCAATAAATGCACTTAGACTAGGGTCCAAAAAATGTCCAAAAACATTCAAGCGCGTCTGCGTTGGTGCCAGGCACGTCTGTGCTCACGAGGCACGTCTGTGTTTGTGCCAAGCGCGTCTACGTTTGAAATCGTGTCTGTGTCAAATACGGCCGCGTTTGTGATGGTCAGTAGCATCTATGCCAAGAAGGCACGTCTGTGTCGCCCAGGCACGTCTGTGTCGCCCAGGCACGTCTGTGTCGCCCAGGCACGTCTATGTTTGTCAGGCGCGTCTATGTTTTTCAGGTGCGTCTGTGCAGTCTTTAAGCACATTTATGTCAGGTAAGCGCGTTTGTGTTTAAAAAGTGTGAAGTTGCGTCTTCTAGGTCAAATCGACAGTTCTGTGATGAACATACGCTGTCGATTGGATAAGCTACTGAGAGGATACACTCAAGAAGGTCCTCTAGGGAATACTAGGATAGATCAAGGCACTTTGTGATGAATAGTGAGTACCAAGATAGAGTACTTTGTGATGAACAGGGAGTACTAGAATATGAGCAGCACTTTGTGATGAACAGTGAGTGCAAATGTGAGTAACACTTTGTGATGAACACTGAGTGTCACACACGTAGTACTTTGTGATGAACAGGGAGTACTACTAGGATAGAAGCAACACTTTGTGATGAACAGTGAGTGTCACTAGGATAGAAGCAACACTTTGTGATGAACAGTGAGTGTCACTAGGATAGAAGCAACACTTTGTGATGAACAGTGAGTGTCACTAGGATAGATAGCCAGATGCACTTAGATAAAAAAGTAGCATTTTGTGATGAACAGTGAATGCCACGATGATTGACATGATTGATTTGCTTGATTGCAGGAGTATTTGCCGATGTTGGAGTCACGGGAGAGATTCCCATCTACTCAGAGGTTGCGACCTGAGCTGACAACCGAGGAGCGAGCTGCTATTGAGGAGATGGAATTGAGACATGTTCTATATGTGCCTGAGTTTTGAGCGAATATGGGACTGTTGACTGCACTGGTGGAGAGATAGCACTTCGAGACCTGTACATTTCATTTGTCAATTGGTGAGATGACAGTCACCCTTGAGGATGTATATAGGATACTGAGGATACCGATCGAGATGGAGATAGGGAGGCCCTGAGACGAGTATTCCAGGACCCAGGACTGGAGATGAGGGCAGGACATGTGGCGTGGGACACTATGATAGCCACAGGGCCAGTGCTGCCAGTAGTGGTAGGAGGAGCGATCAGTGGGTTCCTGTGTCCAGATAGAGCGACACGGGGGTTGGCTGTGGGTTGGTGAGCAGCACTAGAGACACTGGTGACGCAGCACACCAGATATGCTTGGGGACCGTGTGTGCTGGCACACCTCTACTATGAGCTGCATCAGTTCATATACCACGAATCAGTGGGATTGGGCTGCGGAGTGACATTGCTGCAAGTGTGGGCTTATGAGCATCTGCCAGTGATGAGGCCAATACACTTCAGAGGCAGGGGACATGGACGTAGTTTTGTGCACTTGTATGATATGATCAAGTCGCAGCCACAGATTGGCAAGTTGGAGCATTGGCGGAAAGTGATAGATGATATTGATGTGGTCATATGGAGGCCATATCTGGGATACAAGCAGTGGTAGGATGTATGCAGTTGAGCTTCCTTACACCTTTCGGAGCAGGTATCTGATTGGGCAGACACCCTGTGTGCTGGAGAGGCAGCTAGTGGACAGGGTTGGCCGGTAGTTTGGCAGGATCCAGAGGATGCCACGAGGCTCAGGCATGTATGCACGGACTATCAGAGATCAGGCATAGTTTGGGCCCCTATTGTCATATGATCAAGTAGTTACACAGTTGGTAGAGATGATGCCACTACCCTAGGACATGTGGCTAGAGATTGAGGATTCCGGCATGGATGCCGAGTATACAACATATTGGGCAGAGCATCCATTCCCATGCCTGACGGATCCGGAAGAGCCATTGGATGGAGATGGGGGTGGAGATGATGATGATGGTGCAGGTGATGGGGGCAGAGGTCGATGGAGGAGGGGAGTAGTTGGAGAGGAGGGTGGTGAGGAGAGGCAGGCTCGGGTGGTGAGGGGTCGTAGTGGATTTTCGCTATAGGTGCCAGCAACATAGGGTCCCAGATAGGTACAGGTACAGGGACAGGTACCAGTACAAGTACAGGCACAGAGGCAGGCACCCGTACAGGGGGAGCCACAGGCAGAGGCGGAGGGGGCTGACGCAGAGGAGGATGAGTTGATAGAGCTAAGGGAGATCTACCAGGGACAGGCAGATGAGATCCAGGAGTTGGAGAGGGAGAGGGATCAGCTCAGGAGGAGGCTCAGAGATACTGAGCGGGAGCGGGATCAGGCTATTCAGCATTATACAGAGGCTGAGACAGCACTAAGGGCGGGGAGACAAGCAGCGGAGGACACAGGGGTAGGATATGCTTATGTCCTGCGAGTAGGGGAGGAGATTGCCTACTAGCGGGGTCTCTATTATGGTGCAGTGCCAGCGGATCAGTGGGCGAGGAGCTTCCATAGACCGTCGCGTACAATGACAGCTATGGGAGGGAGCCGAAGGAGACAGGCATCGAGTGGTGGGGTTATGGGTCCTCCACCACCACTAGATAGAGGAGACAAGAGGGATGATCCTGGGGCGGGTCCTTTAGGGGCTCAGATTCCATCAAGGCCAGGCAACTCCGAGGGAGGGAGTTCATCATAGCCATAGAGGGCTCCCTATGTATCAGTATTATACCATTTTTATATGATGATGTAGACACCTACAGGTGCTTTTGTAGCCATATGATTTTGACATCATTGTATCATGACACTTTTATGATTATATATATGAGATGCTTCATCTTTGTAGTAGCTATATGCATGCGTACCTATGTGATGAGATTTTCTTATGTGATGTTTATGATATGGATGCAAATATGTATATGATGCAATACGATATTTTTGCTCTTTTATGTTTTATATGTATATGCATGATGCAAATGTGAATGTATGTAATGCAAATGAATATGATAATGCAAATGATTATTATGCTAATAGGTGTTGTGTGCAGGATGTGATGCAATTGTGATATCTATATGATGTATGAGATGCTTATATGTGGTAATGCAGGTGCAACTACATGAAATGCAAATATTTTTGGTATGTCATTATACTCAGTCATGTTATAGCAGGCTACGCAGATTCGAGAAGGATGATGGAAGTCAATCAAGAAAGGGGGATGGAAGACAGAAGATATGAAAGTAAAAGAGCTTCTTGTGTGTTATCATCATTGAGCTTTATTATGGCAAGTAGGTTATGACAATCGAGGCATATGTTCGACCCAGAAAGTCATTGTACCTATTTGCATGGAAATAAGACAGTCACAAACAAGGAATGCCCCAGTTCACACTAGACTCACAGTGTCCTCATATCCTTGGATAAGTCATAGCATTACTAAGAGACAATCCACAAACAACAAATACAAATAGGTGATGATACCCCATCCTCACCTTTCTAGTCAAAGACATCCTGGAGATAGAATCTCTAGTCAGAGACATCCCAGAAAAGCTAAAAGACATGTCACCACAAAAAGATGAAATCAAAAGAAAACCAAGACTTGACACCAACATCCACTGTAGTCCTCAAGTTTAGTGTCTCTTGTCACTTGTATAAGTCTTATTTGATTGTGGTCACAATGTTTACTTTCACAAAAAGGATAGATAGCACTGAACCATAATGTTGTCTGAGTTTGTTGAAAGATTTGATTTGTTGAAGCCCATTGTTGCTACTGTGTCTCATCTGAAACTGATTGAATCCATGAAACTGATACTTTATTGTGGAGAAGATGAAACTTTATTGCGGATCTATGATGCAAATGTTGCTTTATTGTGGATTGTGCACGGATAGACTAAAGAAAGCTGGAAGAAACTGTACTCCTCGAAACATGTCATGTTCTCAGTTCCACACCCATCACTAGACGTAGGATTTGCCTTAGCCATAGATAGGATCTGATTTATTATGGATGGAAAGGGATGGGAAAAGGGAGGTTTATTATGAATGGCTAACCAATCTTGGGTAGATCAATAACAAGCCATGATGGGAATGGGTAAGTTTATTATGGATGAATTGGTCATGAGTGTGTGCAAAGTGAAAGGATGAAAGTGAATCCTGGAGGAGGGAGGAGCAATGTCTCTACGCATGGTGCTGGTGACCCAGTTTTCACCGTGGTACTTGCCTAGGGTGCCACCAAAGTGGTTTTCACCATTGGATGAAATTATTTCTCTTTACTTTTTTCAATTTTTCAATGTTTTTTGTTGTCACAAGGTGCCTGTTTGCCAGGTTTTCACCAAGTAACGATTTTTTTGTTTTTAATTTTTTTTGTATTTTTGAAATTTTTGATTTTTTAGTATTTTTTGAATTAGGATATTCCAAAGAGCTATGTGTAGAACCTGTGAAGGTGCATGCTGTTGATAGGATTCTCCAAAGATTCACCTTCTATAGTTGAGAGCTGATATGCCCCAGATCCATATGCTGCTGTAATGATGTAAGGACCAAGCCAATTTGGTTGAAACTTGCCCTTCTTCTCTCTGTCTTGTTGATTTTTAGGATTTTCTATGAGAACCAAATCACCTACCTCGAATGTGCGAGGCTTGACCTTGTGATTGTAGCTGCGACTCATTCGTTGTTGGTTAGCTTTGAGATGATTAAAAGCAGTTTGTCTTAGTTCATCCAATAGTTCCAGCTCTTGTAAGCGAGAGACCCTATAGTCTTCATCACTGATGATGTTTTGCAAAGAGACCCGTAAAGAGGGTAGCTCGACCTTAATAGGAAAGATAGCTTCAGTGCCATAGACAAGTGAATAGGGTGTAGCTCCTGTAGGTGTGCGGACACTTGTGCGATAGGCCCAAAGTGCAGGATTAAGTTGGATATGCCAATTACGACTAGTATCGTTCCTATCTTCTTTAGGATTTTAAGGATTGTTTTATTAGACGCCTCAGCTTGGCCATTACCTTGGGGGTAATATGGTGTGGAGAAACGATGGGAAATATGGAAGCAGTCACAGAGTTCACGAACATCCTGATTTTTGAAGGGACGCCCGTTATCAGTGATAATGGAAACAGGAATACCATATCCGCAAATGATATAGTTGAGGATGAATGTAGCAATCTATTTTCCTGTGATTTGTGTGAGAGGCACGACTTCAATCCATTTTGTGAAATACTCTGTGGCAGTGATAATGAAGTTATGACCATTGGAAGAAGGAGGGTGAATCTTGCCTATGAGATCGAGTCCCCACTGGAAAAAGGGCCAAGAAGACACAAGTGGTTGAAGTTCTTGTGCTGGTGCATGTATGAGGTCTCCATGAATTTGGCATTGCTTGCATTTCTTAACAAATTGATATGAGTCTTTCTCCATATTGGGCCAATAATATCCAGTCCCGATGAGTTTCTTAGCCAAGGTAGGACCACTAGCATGTGGACCACATATCCCTTCATGCACTTCCCATAACGCAATCTGAGCTTCGTCACTTTCTAAACATCTAAGAAGAGTGCCATCTAGACCTTGCCGGTATAGGATATCAGCTAAAATGACATATCGAGAGGATTGGCAAATGAAAGTGCGATGTTTGTTATTTGATAGATCAGGAGGTAGAGTATTGTCACGTATGTATGTGAAAATGGAACGATATAACTAGGATTCGGGACCGACAACACATATCGTCTTAGTAGGCATGATCTCATATGAAGGAACCAAAAGGTTATCCACCAAGAACTCATAGTGGGTCTCATTTGGAGGTAAATCAATCAGGGAAGCAATTGTAGCCATGGCATCTGCGGCGTGATTCTGTTGTCTTGGTATCTACTCAAAGTCTATCTTTGTGAAGTGTTGTTTTAGGTCATCCACCATTTGTTTATAAGGCATTAATTTTTCATCTTTTGTTTGGTAATCATCAGTTGCTTGACGGATGACAAGTTGGGAGTCCCCAAAAACATGAAGTTCCTAGATCTTCCATTGAACTGCAATTTGTAATCTTGTTGTTAATGCCTCATATTCCGCTATATTGTTAGTGCAAGGAAATGATAAGCGGTATGATTTTGGTATGGAATACCCTTGAGGAGTTATAAAGAGGATGTCAGCTCCTACCCCATGCTGTGTGTATGAGCCGTCGAAGTACAGTTGCCATGGCTTTGCATGTGACATTGTCAAAATGGATTCATCTGGAAATTCTGAACTTAGAGGAACATCATCTATCATGGGAGCATCTGCTAATTGATCTATGATGGCTTGTCCTTTTATTGCTTTTCTATCCACATACTCGATGTCAAATTCACTCAGGATCATTACCCATTTGGCCAGTCGCCCAGTAAGTGTTGCTTTATTGAGAAGGTATTTCAATGGGTCTATCCATGCAACTAACTTAGTCTTATGAGTAAGCATGTAATGTCATAATTTCTGTGAAGCAAAGACCATGGTGAGACATGCACGCTCAATTGGTGTGTAGTTTAGCTCATATCCCACCAATGTGCGACTGATATAGTATACTGCTTTTTCTTTGCCCTCAGCAATTTGTTGTGCTAAGAGTGCCCCCAGTGATGTTGGAGTAGCTGATATGTATAGTAACAGTGGTTGATCTGGAACTGGTGGCATCAGAACTGGCGGATTTAGAAGATAATCCTTGAGCATCTGGAAAGCCTGTTGACAGTTATCATTCCATTTGAATTTGATGTTTTTATGTAGCAAGTGTTGAAAAGGATTACACTTATCTGCAAGTTGTGCTATGAATCTTTGGATGGACTGGAGTCTGCCTTGTAATGATCAAAGTTGACTGATATTTCTTGGTGGTTGCATCTCCAAGATGGCCTTGACCTTTGCTGGATCAGCTTCAATTCCTCTTTTGGATACAATGAATCCTAGGAGCTTCCCGAAGGTTACTCCAAAGACACATTTCTTGGGGTTTAATCTTACTTTGTATTTTTCCAACCGATCAAAGACGACTGAAAGTATGTCCAAATGTGTATTTCTATCTATTGATTTTCCCAAGAGGTCGTCAACATAATCTTCCACGGTTACATGCATGAGATCATGAAAGATAGTAGTCATGGCTCTTTGATATGTAGCACCTGCATTCTTTAGCCCGAAAGGCATGACGTTCCAGCAAAAAGTTCCCCATGGACAAGTAAATGATGTTTTGTGTTGATCCTCGGGCGTGATCCTTATTTGATTATAACCAAAGAATCCATCCATCAATGATAACATTTCATGACCTACTATGAGATCAACAATCAAGTCAATATTTGATAATGGGAAGTCATCCTTTGGACAAGCTTTGTTGATGTCTCTGAAATCTGTGCAAATTCTAATGCTGTGATCTAGTTTACTGATAGGTACTAAGTTGGAGATCCATTCGGGATAATCGATTGGGCGTATGAATCCGACATCCAATAACTTCTCAAGTCCTGCTTTGACTAGTAATGCCACTTGTGGATGCATTTTTCTTAATTTTTGTTTTACTAGTTTTGCCCCCGGTTTGACTGTCAAATGATGCATTACCAAATCCGGATCCAGTCCAGGCATATCAGTGTATGACCAGACAAAGTTGATTTGTCGTTCTTTGAAGAAACTTATGAATTTTGACCTTTCAGACTCTATCAATGATTGAGCTAGGAATATGTTGTGTGGAACCTCTTCTGTACCAATGTTTGTTTTGATAGTCTCCTCTACCAACATGGATGACTTTTCCTCATATGATGCTGGGAGAATGTCGAGCCTTCCATCTTTGGGTGCCTCAGAGAGGTTTTCGCCCTCAGATACGTCCTTTCTTTTTACTTTTTTGGGGTCAGATAGCACCACAGTGTGGTTTTCACCATAAGACCCTTGATTTGTTCTTATTTTCATATTTTTGTGACTGAAAGGTCCGACACCCTCACCAAAATATGCCACGCTATTGAGTTCTATAGTGTATCCCGCTTTATGGTCTCCAGGAGGAAGATCATCTCATATCCCCACATAGTCAATAAAAGCTTCATCATTTTGGAATGTGTCAAACTGTGCAGGTCCTTCATGATCCCAGTCAATGAGTTGGTGGTGAACAAGGGGAAGGTCGTTAATGTCTTCGAAGTTAACGGGGCTAAGAGTGAAGATGCATTTATATTCGGGTATGTCAAGGTAATTATCGAGGTCATTGATGGCACTCTCCTCATCAGTCTCGATCGCAAGCGAATCCAAATTATCATCACTAGTAGCGCATTCTGGGACAGGTGTTCTCATTCTATGTGATTTCAACCTAGAACCTTGAGACAAGGACTGTGTGGAATCCTCATGGGTTGTTTCTTGACCAACTCTGAACTTGTTATAAAATTCCTCTTCTTCTGTTGGTTCATCTGGCTCTCTGAATATCTCGGTGAGCTTGTAGTCACTGGAAGACTTGTCGGAACCCAATTCCCATTCGTTGAAATCTGTGGAATAGCAATCCTCTTGTTGAATTTTGGCAGTTTTGATTTGTAAGGCTTCTTCTGTCCTTTGGGTGTGGACCTTTGAAGTTAAGAAACCAAGTCCTTTCGAGCATTCCTTTTTGAAAGTCAATTCAAGTTGCAAAGGTTCAATGATGCCTTCCTTTCGTAACCCTAGAGGGCTTTTTCCATCATACCCAAATTTTTGTAGAATTTTGAAGCCTTTGCCATATTTCTCACATGGTAGACTAATGTGATCTTGTGTGTCGTCTTCCTTGTCTCTGAAAAGCATTTTGTATAAATCTTCCTCTTCTAGTTCACCCCATCTTTGAAAGGTAGTAGGGTCCCATTTGAGTATCATGATGGATACTTGCTTGTTAGGATGTGGTCTTCCATATTCTTTTGGGGAACTCATGACTTGTCATAAGTACATGGTCTAATTTAAATTATATTCCCCCATGCCCTTGTTTTGATGCTGAAGGTTTTAACGACTCAGGATCAATGTATGCTGACGAAGGAACAACCTCACGATTACTGGGAATGATGGTCTCGGTCTTTGATTTCAGGTTATTGCAGTATATGAATGGATTAGGATCGCCGTTAACTGTTACTTCCACTCCATTATGAGGAAACTTAATGCATTGGTGATATGTGGATGGGACTACCCTCATTTCATGAATCCAAGGACGTCCTAGAAATATGTTATAAGTGAGATCTAGATCCAAGACTTGACAAACCACATCCTTTGTAACTAGCCCAACTCTGAGAGGCAAGGTGACTGTACCCTTGGATGAACGTTCTTCATCATCATATGCCTTGATGGTGATTTGATTTGTAGAATTCACAGCTTTGTCGAAATATCCCAATTGTTTAATAGTGCTCAATTTACAAATGTTTAGACTAGCTCCTCCATCTATCAAGACTCGTTTGATTCTATGTTTGTGTATGAAGGCTTCAACGTGTAGTGGTGCATTATGTGGCTGACTTACGAAGGCGTCATCAGCTTCTGTGAAAGTAAGGGAGTGTGGAATGGAAAGGTATCCCACCATGGCTTGAAACTGGTCCACGTTCAGATTAGTAGGAATAGCAGTATCTCTTAGGATTTTGTCAAGAATGGCTTTATGTGCGGGAGATATGCGTAATAGCTCAAGGATGGAGATGAGAACGGGTGTCTTCCCTAACTATTCTACAAGGTCATACTCAGATTTGGCTGATGAAGAAGTGGTGTTTTTAGTTGGAGCACCTTGCAAAGTGATTTTACCTCGACAAGTTGTGACATGACATTCAGAGGTAGGTTCAGAAGAAGATCCAACACCTTTTAGGACAATCCTGGGTCTCCGAGTAGAATTCTCAGATGCTTTGTCCTTGATGATAATGGTAGAGACATAATTGTCGATCGAGATGTGATTGATGGTTGAGTCATATTTGTAAGATGCTCTGGTATAGTTGGTTTGATCCTCTGTGGCTTTAGCTTTTCCCTTGTCATGTTTTGGGAATGGTTCCTTAAACATCTCATGTTCTTGATTGGAGGAATGTCCTTCAATCTCAATGTCACCTCTATCAATGAGATCTTGTATGATGTTCTTCAATCGATGACAATTTCCTATCTTATGACCCTTTCTCTTATGAAATTCACAATACTCATCATCATTCCACCAATTTGGTTTAACCTTTGGTTCATATGGAGGAAAATCTGGAATTGTGATTACCTTGTTTGCCACAAGCTTCTTGAAGATTGACTCAAGTGGTTCTCCCAATGGAGTATACTTCCATCATGATCTGGAAGTTGTTTGAGTATTCACTTGATTGTTTGTAGAACTT
Organism: Cryptomeria japonica; assembly: GCF_030272615.1. Taxonomy (NCBI): domain Eukaryota; kingdom Viridiplantae; phylum Streptophyta; class Pinopsida; order Cupressales; family Cupressaceae; genus Cryptomeria; species Cryptomeria japonica. Next base: position 142,244,103 of record NC_081413.1, on the reverse strand, counting down.
GATCCCGAAAAGATGAATTTGGGTCGCACTATGTTGGCATCAACAACACCATCATTGACTGTGTTCTTGTTTTTATTCCAAAATCTTGGCTTGTCTTTTCCTTTAAAGTCATCTTTGTTTTCCTTGAATATCTTGATGACTCCTTGTTCAATTAGGACCTTTTCTGTCGCTAAGCCTTTTTCAATAGCGTCCTTGAAGGTGGACAAACAAGCTTTTCTTAGATCATAGCCAATGTCTTTGTTAACATTCTGGGTGAACATCTCTACCATTTGTTTTTGTGGAATTTCACAAGAGCATCTGCTAGCTAGATTTCTCCATCTTTGTAAAAATGATGCAAAAGACTCTCCCTCTTTTTGCTTGGTGTTGCACAGTGTAGTGACTGATATGTCTGTCTCTATGTTGTAGGAGAAATGTTGAATAAATGCCTCTGCTAAGTCACCCCATGACTTAATACCAGGTGGAAGTTGGGAGAACCATTCCATAGCTTGATCATCTAGGCTTTGTGGGAATAATCTCATCAAATATGTCTCTTCTGCTGCTACCTCAATGCAAGCTGTGAAAAATTGTCTTATGTGTGCCTTAGGATCCCCTTTTCCTCTATACTTATCAAATTTAGGCATCACAAAGTGTGTAGGAAATGGAGGCATTGGAGTGCTCTTGTCAAATGGATAAGGACATATGTCTCTCATTGTGTATGTTGGCTTTGGTGTATTTATGTCCTCCATTTTCTTTTGTAAGTCCCTGATTTGTTGCTCCAAATTGCTTTTAGGTGGAGATCAACTTCTTGGACCATACCCCATGCTTGAGGCACCAATTGGAGGAGGAGCATGTTGCATATATGGATGATATTGATCATACACATGTTCATATGGAGGAGGTCTATAGTGATGATGTATATATGGACCACTTGGTATAGATTCATGTTGAGGAACACCATATCTATTTTGTGCATGTATACCATACTCTATAGGCATGTCATGTTCTAATGTGTTGCCCCCAAATTTGACACGGGGTTTCCTTGTGTCCAAATTTTGAGCATGCCCTTGAATATCCAATTGCTTTGGTGGTTGATCCTTAGCATTGGTATGTGATTGAGCATATCTGTCTGCATAAGACTTCCATAATGGTCTACGAAGGTGAGTATCATATGCTTGACCATGTGTATGTGGGACCTTTGGTTTTTGAAGCAAAGATGATGGTGATTCAGGTACCCTATGTGGTCCTCTGTTGCCTCCACTATTAGGCCTCCTTTGATCCATGTTGGAGTGAGGTTGTTGCAACGGTCGATTTTCCATTATTTGAGACATGTCAAAATCATGAGGTATCTTGGCTCCACTTTGTGCCATCATTTGTAAGAAGTATTGTCTATCCCTCCTCATTATTTCCTCAACCAATCGATTGAAATGGGGATTCATAATGGATTCTTCCACATCTACTGAATGTACGGAAAAGTTGTCCATATTGTCATTGTGTGTAGCATTATTGTTTGCAGTGTCCATGTTCTCAACATTTGGAATGTTTCTATAGGCATCCATGTCAAGTAATGTAGTATAATCAGAATTGAAAAAGATATCATTCTCATACTCATAGACACTCATGTTTGCGGACTCTTGAGCCTCTTTAGTTTCTCTCCTAGATTTTTGAAGGCGGGTTTCAACCATGAACTAGGTATTGACTAAGATGTGTGAGACTAGATGAAAATGGAAAAAGTATGGAAGACCAAGGGTTGGATGGAATGAATCTGAGGTGTACTTGCAATGTCCAAAGTGTAAGACCAAGTATGTATGTAGTAGAGTAGGTGTGACTTCTAAAGAGAGGATAGTTTCTCTTGATGAGGTAAGTTGACCTTGACTCTAAGTAAGACCAAATGAGACCCAAAGGTAAGAAACCTTGATGAGGGACCACTTAGCAAAATGTTGTTGTATGTAGTGTGTTGACAAAGTATGATGAGGACAAGCAAGTGACCTTTTGACTCAAGTTTAGACAAATGTGAATGTAATGTGAGATGTGAAGCAATGATGGACTTTGTGAGACCCAAGGACAGGTTGACTGCTAAATGAAACCTTGGAGAAATGACCTAGGAAGCTCAAGAATTCCGAAACTGACTGTGTTGGTTTGCTAGATTGTAACAGTTTTTCAATTCTGGACACAGACGCGCCTGTATACTTCACAAACATGGTTTCCTGACATAGATGTGGCTCTGTTCAACACAGACGTGCTTCTGAGACTTTTTTGTAAAGTGTAATGTTTATTCTGGGAACACAGACGAGATTCTACCCTTCACAGACACGGTTATAAAACACAGACACTATTATGTCAGACACAGACGCGTTTCTGCAAAATTTGTGCAATTTTTCCAATCTGTGAAGTTGTTTTTGTTATGACCAAATCTGACTATTTGACTGTTTTTCATGACAAGAGGACATAGTGTTGATGAGGACTCAATGTTTGCAAGTGTTTAGACTCAAAATGACTCCAAGAAAAGTGTGTTGTTTGATGTAAAATTATTTTGCATACACTTGAAGACACAAAAGACACAATGTTTTGCTGTTTGGTCTTGAATGTTTGAATGTTTAAAATAAGTCAAGCACAATTCTTATGGCTGGCCAAGACAACAGTTGTTGTATCTCTACTAAGAACCGTATGTGTGTGGGTCGCTACCAAAGGTCCGACCTCCTGCCCCAACAACTAGAAGGATTTGGGCATCTAAAACAAAAAGGTGCTAGTAAGGGCATCCGCTTGTGTGGCCATACATGCGGCACTTTCAGCTCTGTAAATACAGAAGGCTCCCAGCCGGTAGGGGTTACGCCCTATAACTGATCAAATAAATTTGATCAAACGGGTTTATGGGGAGACATAGTGTCGGTATGAACTAATCAGCACATGTTATTCATAGTTTTCACCATGAATACATTTGTTTATAGTGGTTCGGAAGAGGTGGGTTTTCCTCACTACCACTTGGGTCGTTCTCTTCTCACTAGTAGTCCTAATGACCACACAGGAAGACAGGCCCTCTAAAGATTAAACAAAAAGAGCCTATTGCTCAAGACACAAAAGACAATGATTCAATTTTAGTGCACCAATTGAAGTGTTTGCTAGTCTATGAAAATAAGGCACACAATAAAAATTCCAAAAATCCTTGCCAAGGACCTGCAACAAAGATTTATTAGTAGTTTGGATTGTTTCAAATAATCACCCCTTCCTGCAAGCACACAAGTTAGGTAAATTTTAAACCCAAAAGACTTTGTGAAAATAGGGGCCTTCAACCAAATGATTTAGCTTTCAAGACAAGCTGCACCAATTTCGTTAGCTAGATCTGAAAATGTTAGCTCAAAATAAACTAAATCTGCAACCATAAATGCAAAATCCGAAAACTGAATCAATAAAAATCCAAAATTTGAAACTGGTGAACACAGACGCGATTACCCTCAACACAGACGTGACTTTGTGACACAGATGTGGTTCTATGAGGCACAGACATGACTACAGAACGCAGACACGACTTCTGGTCACAGACGTGGCTAAAATTAACGCAGAAACGATTTTATAACATAAACGCGCTTTCCTAGAACCTACAAAATAAAATATTGCTAGTAACACAGACATGATTCCAGATGTTGCAGACGTGCCAGAAAATCAAAAACACAATTCGAAAGTGCGCAGACGCAAAAATATCAAAAATGCTGCCGAAAACATCAGATCTGCAACTTCAAAATACAAAATATGCAACAAGGATGTTAAATGCAAAAGGGAAAAGAGTCCCACTGGGCGTGCCAAAATGTATATGGTGAAAATGGATAACAATAATAACAATATTGAAAGGCTAAATAGATTCAACCACAAAACCCTAGCCTAACAACAACAAAGATCCACCATAACATATGAAGATTACCTAAGACAATGTAAATCAAATGAAATCACAAAGATTATACCATCACATGTCCAATAGGGTTTGGATCTCCATTGATCTTGCTTGATATATTTGCTCTCAGATTTTATGTGCACAAGAGCTCAACAAAGAACGGAATGTGGTTGTAAGTAGGATCGTAGTGTAGTCAAGTCCTTAAGATCTTTCATTAGGGTTTGATAATGAAGGAAGCATCTCCTTATATAGAAGACACTATATGAAATGGAGGGATAAGATTGAGAGGTGTAAAAGGAGGTCGGCTATGATTAGAGGGTAGGTAAAAGAAATAATAAAATAATGAAAGGGGTAGGTAGTGTAGGAATTAAGATATGAATGACATGTGTCATGGGTAGAAAAGGTTAATGAATTGATTAAATAAATAAAGATTTATTTAATTAATAGAAGAAGTGGGATAATTAAATAAATAAAAATATTTATTTAATTTAGGAAAAGGATAATTTAAATAAATAAATGTATTTATTTAAATGAGAAATAAGGCTAGAAGAGGATAAATGAATTAATTAAATAAATAAAGATTTATTTAATTAATAGAAGAATTAGGCTAAAGTAATTAAATAAATAAAGATATTTATTTAATTAGACTGGACAATTTTAGGTGTGTACAATTTTATTCTCTTTTTATGTCATTAACTAAATATGTACGTATTGTTTTTACAACAATTTATCCGCCCTCATGAAAGTTGTTCCTACGATCAGGGTGTTGTAGGATCAGGTGATGATGATTTTCTTGTATTATCACTTGCCTGGCATATCACTCTGAGTACCCAAACCACATCATACTTGATACTATGAATTTTCAAAATAAAGGTTCATCCTTGTTTACAATTCTTGCACTTTTCATATATTTAATGTTTGATGTATTTAATGTATTATTGTTTAGGTGCTATCAATGTTACTGTGCAAATGCCGACGCCACCTCATCAGAGGTCACCCTCACCTATATTGCCGACTGCAATGTCGGCAACACGTAGCATGCAAACATCCTCTAGTGCACGTCATGTTGCCCCGCCCACTGTTGGTAGATCCCTCTTTTGCTCTATCTTCTGTCATGTGTTTATTTCCCTGTAGCGTCCTAAAATTGCGACACTTGCAATTTCGACTGCATTTCGGTCTTCACGATGGCGACGCAACACGCAACCTGAATGGAGACCCCAAAAACTGATTATGACACCAAAAACTGCATTTTCTTGCACCCTGGCCTGAACCTCCTTTGCACCCTGCTATCCCGGGAGGTGGGACCAGAGCGCCCAGTGCCCTGGTCCTTCAGGACCAGGGCACCTAGCACCCTGGTCCCCCAGGACCATGGCGCCCAGCGCCCTGGTCCCTGGGTCCTATTTTGGGCCCGGTCTCTTTTGGACTTCGGGTCTTTATTTTTGCAAATTGGAAAATTGTCTTTCCTAGTCGGCCTAAGGTCGGGAAAATCAGTCTTTTAACCCTAATTGGCAAGTATATAAACTACATTTTCCTCTCCCATTTGGGTAAGAAGGTCATATGTGTACAAAGCGTGGAAACTATACTCAAGCATTCAAGCATTCAAACATTCAAGCATTCATTCCAAGTCTCCATTCAAAGCTAAGTGTTGCATTCAAGACAAGGATTCAACCATTGAAGAGGAGATCACTTACTACATACTACATACAACATACAACATACAACATACAACATACAACATACAACATACAACATCTATACCTTCGCACATAAGGATACAAACATCCTTAGAACAAGGTATTAGTACTTGTTTTACAGTTATTTACATTTACAACACTTGCTCATTTCTTGGTTAATTCCAAAACCGGGGTTTGACCTAAAGGCAAACCCCTAATCCCTAACCCCCCAATCGTCTTCGTTTTTCTGTGTGCAGGTTGCAGGTACGCAGCTGAAATTGAAGATCTGGAATCCTTGTGCAGAGACGAACAGATCCCCCTTCGTTTCGCGGATTTTTCGGAGGACCGTGGTGCTCGGGCGCCATCGTCCTGACAACTTTTGCTCAAATTTGCAGGACAGTGCCGTATCGACATTTTACTGCTAATTCCAAGTCCGCAGCTTCATCCTATATCCCTATCTCAGTTTATAAGCGAATCTTTGTCACTTTCTATGCATTCCTAGCTTAATTCTTCTATCAACATTCTTTACAAAAGAGGGTAGCCTTGCTTTCTTAACCCTTGAAACACATTTAGCATCCAATCTTGCATTGCGTGGGATTGGATCTTGTGGGTTTCAACCCCTCTTTTGAATGTAAAGTCTCTCCCCTAAGTGAAAACCATCAACCCTAGTGAATCTCCCTTCTCTCTCCTTGGAGTTGGAAGAGGGGAGAGCAACTAGGGTTCGATCACGATTTTTCGCTTTACATTTTGGTGAACCTGACGTGAACATCCTTTCTGATTATTCATAGTTAGATCTGAAAATTGGATTCCTTGATTACATTTCCATGTTTGATCTTTTGCAAAATTTTAGAGGTTAATTGCATAAAAACCCTAAATTTTCTTTTTAGTAATTAAACTTGTGAAATGTTTAATTATTAATGCTTGTTTCAGATCTTCCCTTCTATTACAAATTATCAATTCATATTTGTGCTTTAATTTTGAAAATTAAGTGGTTAAGTGTCAAAACCCTAATTTTTGAAACCCTCTTGATTCAACCTTTGTCCGACAATTTCACTGATCAAAACATCTCCAAATCAGCTGTAACTTTGGATTCCGCAATAAAATCACAATATCTTTCATCCCTGAAAATTTGGAAAAAAGTTGCGAGGACCGTGTGCACTCCGAGCGCCATCGTCCCCGACATTTTTTCCAAAATTTTGGGAGCGAGATCTTACTGTATTTTCCTGTAAAATCCAGAATTTTGGCTGATTTTATCAAATCTAACACTTTCAAAATTACAGTCAAAGTTGGTCTTGTGATTGCTTGGGTTAAGGCTTCTAAACATTCAAAAATCATCGAAATTGAAATTTTGTGTCAAAATTGTGTTCTTACTATCCTAAATCTGAAAAGTGTGTTTGCATTCATTCGAAATTTCAGTGCTTTATTCAAATTCTTACAATTTGTGACTTTTGAAAATAAGTGCTTAATTACAACAACTTTAATTTCCGCTTTCAAAATTGAATTTTGCGTGAAATTGAGTCAATTTTTAAATTTCAAAATTTGCATTGCTCTTGACATTCCCTCTAAAATCATAAAATTCAAAATTTCAGTTTCCCTCTCTTTTTCAAAATTCAAATTTTGCATTTTTCGACAATCTTGGTAGGGTTCAATTTTGAGATTGCAACTTTAATTTGGCCTATCTACAGATCGTAAAATCACTCAATTTTTTCAGATTAGCTCTAAAATCATCATAACTTTCATCCCTGCAAATTTTGAAAAAAGTTGCTGGGATCGTGTGCACTCCGAAGCGCCACGGTCCCTGACATTTTTTTTGAAATTTCGGGAGATTGTCCTGATTGTATTTAACAGCTTAAATCCAGAAAATTGGCTGATTTTACTGAAAATTGCTACCTCTAAAATTCAAAATCTTCTCTCTCTCTAGTGCATGAGTTTTACAACAATAAGTCCTACTTACACTATTCCCGTTAGACGAAGCCGTAGAATTAAGTCTTTCCGAGGTTTAATTACCGAGGAGATGGAACCTAATTTGAATGGTCTTTTTAACGAGGACATGGGTAATTCCTCTAATCCTCTTAATGATGAAGAAGCTCTCCATGAGGTTTCTGAAGAACAAATTTTGAAATTGGATAACCAATTTGATGATTTTCGACAATGGATGTCTCAAGAATACCCCGATAGTCAAGCTCTTCCTTTAATTGAGGGTCTAAAACATATTCTTCAAAGTGATAAGAATGGAATTGATATTTTGCGTGGTATTGCACATTGTGGATTCGAATGTGATGCCTATGAAGAGTTGTGCTGAAAATTTGGGTTATACACAACCTCCTACTCAAGTCAATCATTCTATTCCTTTGATGACTTCTATTGCTAGCATACCTACCTTTACATCAAACATAATGGCTACTTCTACACAAGAGATTCCTCCTGTGATCACCAGTCATGGGGGAAATCCTTCCTCTTCAATTAACCCTCTTCCTTCATTTAATCCAACTTCTTCATTCATTCCTTCAATGAGTGCCCCTATTATATCTCCACAAATGAACATGACGCAAGGGGGCAATTCGTTTAACCATTCCATTCCTCCTTGTAGTGTTCCTCCTGTCCAATCCTCTCCTATGACTAATTATCATAGAGTCCCACCACCTTACTCTTTACCTTCTTTCAATAACATAACACCTCCATCACAATCCAACACGTCTAATATGAACTCTTCGATTGAAGCGACCATTAACAATCTTGCACAAACTGTCTCTTCTTTACAGCAATAAATTGCCTCTATGAATAAATCTAAGTTTAGTGTGCCCACATTTGATGTTGCGAGCCCACTTTCTCTTGACATTGTTCGAGCTATCCCTCCTAAACATGTTGAAATCCCGCATTTGGAGCTTTATAATGGTAAAGGTGATCCTCTAACACATGTTAAGACTTTTCAAACAATATGTACCGATTTTGCTTATGACCAAAGGTTGCTTGCAAAATTGTTCACTAGAACATTAAGAGACAAAGCCCTACAATGGTATTGCTCATTGCCTTCCTATTCTATTACTTCTTTCGAACAACTTACAAATGCTTTCATTCAACAATTTCAAAACAATATAAGTCCTAAAGTTACTTTGATTGATTTAATGCATTGTAAACAAGGTGTTAAAGAAAAAGTGACTGATTTCATTGGTAGATATAAGCATTTGTATGCTCAAATTTCTTTTCCAGTGCCTGACAATGATATTCAAAGAATCTTTATTTCTAATTTACAAAAAGACATTAGAGAAAAACTCTTGTTTTCTGAGTTTACTTCTTTCCAACAGTTGTGCGCAACTCTTCACAATTATCAACTGACTGTGAGTCAAATGGAACAATCACATCCTATGGCTCCGAGTGATAAGGGTGATAGCAGTCAACAACCATTTGGGAAGTTTAAACTGAACAGAGATTCCATCAAATTCAATGAAAACATCATCAACAACAATGTGAATGCAGCATCAGGTGTGCCTCCTATTTCTAAATTTTTCAAGAAAGAAAGAAAGTATACTCCTTTGAATGAATCATTGCATAGCATTATGAATAAGTTATTGGAACAAAATGTGCTTACTCTTCCTACTATAAGACAAATTGATCCTACAAAGATTACCTCACCTTATTTTGATAACAAAGCTTTTTGTCAATTTCATCGTCAGCCTGGGCATGATACTGAAAAATGTTTTTCTTTAAAGGGTAAAATTCAAGATTTGATTGATAATAATACTATCTCTGTTTCTAGAGTGAATGATAAAGGCAATACATCTGTAGCTCCTCCTAACCAAAATCTTCATATTTTTACTGATCCATTACCTTCTCATACCTCTAATGCAATTGAGACTAATGATTCTTCTTTATCATCTGATGGTCTTGTGTCTATAACTCCGAATGTGATTAACTTTGTAGAGCAGCAAGAAAACCCTAAAGAACCTTCCATCACATTTGATTCCAGTGAAACCATTAGGGCACCTGATGGTCCTTTATACATAGTTGCAAAAGTCAAGAATACACCTTGCCGTGGAGTGCTTATTGATCCTTCATGCATGGTTAATGTTATTACTGAAGAATTTCTTTTTACTTTGCAATTGAATCAAGTGATCTATGACAAAACAGATGTGATTGTGAAATTATTTGATGCATTTTCTTCTCCTGCAATTGGTTCTATTACATTGCCTATTGAGGTCCATAACAAATCCCTTGATGTGAACTTTGCTATTATTCCTTCGTCCGAACAATTTCGTGTGAAGCTTGGCTATCCTTGGCTATCTTCCATGAAAGCTATTGCTTCCCCTATACATAAGTGTTTGAAATTTCCCCATAAATGGTGAAGTTGTTACTGTCAATCATAGTCTCTTTAAACCAGTTGAAAGAACTTCTAGTGTTCCTATTGATTACTTTTGGCCTAAACAATTCCAATCTCTTCCTCCGCGAAGCGGTCATCTTTTCAAATCTTATCAAAAATGGAAAACAGATATGATCCTATCTCTAAGTGAACCTAGAACACCCAAACTTGATATTCCTATCATTCTTGAGAAGGAAGTTCTTCCTTTGAAAGATAAAACTAATGTCTTTCCTCAAGAAGATTCCCAACCCGTTCCCATGGATGTGACTATGTCTATGCCTAATAAACCTTCTAAAAGTAGACCTATCCCTCCTCGTCATGATGGACTTGGTCTCCTTCCTAAACCAAAAATCCCTCCTTTATATGTAGCAGTCCCTCCTCCTTCTTTTTATAGAGAGAAGAGACCTTCTTCTTCTCCTATTATCCAGCCTAAGAGACCACAACCTAAACACCCAAGTGCTAAGGATGAGAACATTCCTCCTCCTCTATCTTCTCCACTTCCTACTAAGACTAGATGAAATCATTCTGCACGTGAACGCCCACGAAAGCGTTGTCTTAGGGCTCAAGCAGCCGCTTCTCAAACTTTGCAATCTCCAAAAACACCTTCAACAAGCATTATTCCATTTTCTCCAAAATCTCCTAAACATAAGATGCATGATGGTCTTGATCCTGTACGGGTTAAAGATCCTATTTTTATAAATCTTGATGATGATATAGATGAAAATGTTATTCATGATGAACATGTTACTCCTCTTGCTTCTGATAGTGAATATGAACTTATTGATGTTGATAACCATTTATCTAATGAATTTTCTAAAGCACTTATCCTAGCTCCTAGACAAGAACAACGTGGCTTGGAACATGAACATAGCCCTTGTTTGGATCTTGTGATAGCTCCATCTGCTGTGTTGAATGTTCCTCCTCTAGCGTGTTCCCTGCCTTCCCGAAACATTGATCGGCAAGATCGGGGGGTAGATGACGTGCTAGACTAGTTACATTAGCATAGCAGATTCTCTCCTCCTCTCTTGTGTTACTTCTTCTATATGTTATTCTCATTCTTCTATTTGTTGTCCTTAGTGTTGTCTACTTGAGGACGATGCAAAGCATTGAGATCTCTTTTGGTCTCTCTCATGTTGACTCAAAAGACACATGTGCTCCCTTCTTCTAGGTGACCTTCCTTGATTGGGGAATGAAGAACAATTATGCATACATACATATGATATATATACATGAACTATCATACAGCATACTGACCCCGAGGAAAGCGAAGTCACCTCGTTCTTTGTGTTTTGTGTCTATTATCCTTGGGTTTATCTCACGCTAAATCTTTGTGATAACGTGCTCCTTTCCTTCCTTATTTCTTATGTGTATCACTACCTTAAAGCAATCACCCCCGGTGAGGCATGTGCGATCGCTTTAACGTAGGGGGGCATACATCCCGTTCATATCTTTTCAAGATACTTGAAAATTTCTTGACAAATTTAGCTTTGCCTTGAAAATTTTTGATATCTTTCTTGCATGACTCATAGTGAGGGAACCTTACTACTGACAGTCATGGTTCTCCCTCGTGATCTTCCCTTTTACTTTGTCAATCGAAGTCGTAAGATCCTTAGTCCACTGGGGGCTTGGTGTGTCTTGCCTCCTTGACGTGGTGAAAGTCTTTCAATATTGTTTCCTTGTACTTTACCGGAAGTATGAGCATACATACTCCCGCTAAAGTGGGGGCTAAATGTAGCATCCTAAAATTGCGACACTTGCAATTTCGACTGCATTTCGGTCTTCACGATGGCGACGCAACACGCAACCTGAATGGAGACCCCGAAAACTGATTATGACACCAAAAACTGCATTTTCTTGCACCCTGGCCTGAACCTCCTTTGCACCCTACTGTCCCGGGAGGTGGGACCAGAGCGCCCAGCGCCCTGGTCCTTCAGGACTAGGGCACCCAGCACCCTGGTCCCCCAGGACCATGGCGCCCAGCGCCCTAGTCCCTAGGTCCTATTTTGGGCCCGGTCTCTTTTGGACTTCGGGTCTTTATGTTTGCAAATTGGAAAATTGTCTTTCCTCGTCGGCCTAAGGTCGGGAAAATCAGTCTTTTAACCCTAATTGGCAAGTATATAAACTACATTTTCCTCTCCCATTTGGGTAAGAAGGTCATATGTGTACAAAGCGTGGAAACTATACTCAAGCATTCAAGCATTCAAACATTCAAGCATTCATTCCAAGTCTCCATTCAAGGCTAAGTGTTGCATTCAAGACAAGGATTCAACCATTGAAGAGGAGATCACTTACTACATACTACATACAACATACAACATACAACATACAACATACAACATCTATACCTTCGCACATAAGGATACAAACATCCTTAGAACAAGGTATTAGTACTTGTTTTACAGTTATTTACATTTACAGCACTTGCTCATTTCTTGGTTAATTCCAAAACCGGGGTTTGACCTAAAGGCAAACCCCTAATCCCTAACCCCCCAATCGTCTTTGCTTTTCTGTGTGTAGGTTGTAGGTACGCGGCTGAAATTGAAGATCTGGAATCCTTGTGCAGAGACGAACAGATCCCCCTTCGTTTCACGGATTTTTCGGATGACCGTGGCGCTCGGGCGCCATCGTCCCGACAACTTTTGCTCAAATTTGTAGGACAGTGCCGTATCGACATTTTACTGCTAATTCCAGGTCCGCAGCTTCATCCTATATCCCTATCTCAGTTTATAAGTGAATCTTTGTCACTTTCTATGCATTCCTAGCTTAATTCTTCTATCAACATTCTTTACAAAAGAGGGTAGCCTTGCTTTCTTAACCCTTGAAACACATTTAGCATCCAATCTTGCATTGCGTGGGATTGGATCTTGTGGGTTTCAACCCCTCTTTTGAATGTAAAGTCTCTCCCCTAAGTGAAAACCATCAACCCTAGTGAATCTCCCTTCTCTCTCCTTGGAGTTGGAAGAGGGGAGAGCAACTAGGGTTCGATCGTGATTTTCCGCTTTACATTCCCTTCAAGCGTTCTTTCTTGAATTCTAATGCCATTTCATAGTGGATTCATTTTTTGCAGGAGGAGATGCACATGAGGATGTGCCACAGGTGACTACTATTGATAACATAGCATCATTTCCTAGATCTTCTCATATTGCTAGTATGGGAACATTGCAGGCCACATTTGTGGTGAGAGATGAAGAAATGCTTCCCTTAAAGATACAAAAGGTTCCAGGTACTTTAAAATTATTATTATATATACTCTAATTGTAATTTACTTTATGATCACTCATTTTGGACTAATATTGATCCCATGAATTTTTGGCAAGCAATGATATTTTCTATAAACAACTTAATGACATTGCATTGCAAATATTTGGGCCCACCATACGTAAAAGGTGGTACATCATATGTGAGCTAACCCTTATCCACTTTTGATTTCATATCATTGCTAGAATACTTTTCCTTTGATCCATTTCTTGAAGTGTAATAAATGTAGCTTCAGTTCATTTCTGAATCTAACAGGTTTGTTTTTGCTTTAAAAGGTGGAATGACCAAGAAAAAAGGTTAAAAGATGAATTGAGAAACCAAATGGTTGAGTGGTTTGGAAATGACACCTTTGGCAAAACCAAGCTCCTTGAAAAAGCTGGCACATATCTAAAGTATGTGAGGGACCAATACATGACCCATTTGGAGAGGAACTTAAAGTATGAGCGTCTCCCCATGATTCCATAGAGGGAGTGGAAGGACCTGATTTTGGATGCCAAGGAGAGAATTGAAAGGAAAAAAGGAAATACACCAGTAGACACCAGAAGAAGGTACGAGATACTATTAAGAATGTAATTATGTACTAATTAATTACTCTTTATATTTATATAATCTAACATATTTCAAACTTTTTATAGACTGAGTGACATGTCAAAGGCAACCAAGGCAAGGCAAGAAAAGAATGGGCAACACAAACTCGGCTCTGGTGGTTACATGAAACTTGTTGCACAAATTGTAAGTATCTCATGTAAACTCCCATATTGTCTCAAAATATTAATAAATTGCAAAGGTTTTTTTTTATCAAACAATGCAAGCAAAATTCACGATACCAAGCAAAAATGCAGGGCTCTGAATTCAATAGAGCACCCACAGAAGATGACAAGAGAATTGCCTACCAGCAAGGCTATTTAGTCATGGCTGATCGGCTATGAGAATTGAGTGGGAATACACAAAATTCGAGTGCATCCATCACATAGGTAAATATGGTAAATGGAAGTTATTTCAAATTGAATACTTTACCAATAATCTAATTGATGTTGAGTTCCAACATAAAGTGACTATATTTGTTTGAAATAAGCAAGAAATGATAACAATGTGCATGTCATTGGAATGCAGCCTGCTAATTGTGAAACACCACCTGCACATGAAGGTTTGGATGTGCATCCCAGTAGTGGAGGTATTCATTTGCTATTAAAATTTATTTATTTAGCTACTAATACAATTAAACATCTTAATTTGTAATTAGAGTAGTAGTTAATGTAACCTTTCTTGTTAATATTTTAGAGCATGTAGTCGGTGGTGAGCAAGCGGAGCATGATCTGGGTACACAACCTCAAGAACGTGATGTTCCCCACTCAGTTGAAGAGGACTGTGGTGTTTAGCATGTTGAGGTTGAGGCTACACAAAATGATGTGGCCCCATCAGGTAAAGATAACAACAATTATGTTCTCTAAATTAATGAAATACTTGTAACAATAATAAATATTTTTTTGAATTTAACCCATTTCTTTGTTATTGCAAAGGACCCTCCTTTGCTTCAGTGTCCTCGTCCTCAGTATAGGACTAGGCATACATTGAGATCACGAGTAGTTGGCGGAACATCCGCAGAGGGGGGAAATGATGAAGAAACTGATGTTCCACTTAGTCTTCTCATAGCTTCAAAGAAAAAAAAAAAAAGAAAGAAATGATTATAATATAACTTATTTGACAATGATTGATTTTTATGTGTTAGTGAATGTAATTATGTGCTAATTAATGGTTATGGATGATATGTGTTAATTAATATTGATGAATGTTGTGTGTTAATTAATGTTAATCAATGTTATGTGTTAATGAACGTTATGTGATATTAATGAATGAAGCTACATTTTATTAATGGTAGAAACAATTAATGAATGAATGTTATAATATGTTAACAGGGAATTTAGAGAGATGTTAAGGGGGGGGGAGGGGCCAAATGATCTTTCACTTTCACATGGTTGGCCCTATTAAGTAGAGAATATTAAACTATTCTTGAAACCAAGCGAAGCTCAACAAGGTAACACACTTTTCAATATTTCATTATGTTGCATAGTTAATCTTATTGAATAATGTATATTGAATCTTAATTGCAGGGTCCAACAGAGCCAACACGAACAACAAAACCACGAGTTGCTGGGTATAATGAACTCCCATATTGTCTTGTCTGTACATGAACAATATGAGTTGCTTCTAGTGTTGATATCCAAGGTGGGACTGCAAAAGTTATGAATATGCCTCATCCTTGTAAGTTTTTTTATTACAACTCCTAATTCTTGACACTAAACTTTTTGTTCTTGATGTTTTTCACTAGTTGTCATAACCTCTGACTTTGATGCTTGTGCCTTAATAGAACTAGATGTTTCTTGTATGCATACTTGGTCAAGGACTACATTATGATGCTATAGGGATACAAACTAAGATTATTTATTGTATTGAGTTGCACATTTGACATGAGTTTCCCTATGACTACTATGCACATTTATGTATATACACTATTTCTAGTCTGTATATTGATATTAATTTTGAGAAAATATTACAAAACTCAAAGTATTCTCCATAAAACTAGAAAAAATCTCAGATAAATTTCTGCAGCATTTTCTTACAATTATTTGTGATCATTTTTTTAGGAGTCCTGGTATCCATTTATAATAGTATGGATGCATACAATCTTTGGACCCTTCAAAAGAAAGTTTGTTACAAACAACTGGTCATTTTCAAGAAGCGGTTATAAGTCCTTTTCAGCATCTACGACTTCCTTTGCTTGTTGTTCTGTTGCAACCTCCTGTAACTGCTCCCGAGAATCTTCTTTCTATCCCATATACTTATCTTTCCACTCCTGATACACATCATCACTAGGCCAAGTAAAACTAGCAATCTTCTATTTCATATCTTCTAGCCGCTTCCAAGTGACTCGTACATGCCCAATCTCTATTTCTATGAAACCATAATGAGATTTCACTTTTTCAATTTCCTCAATTGTTTGGACAAATAAGGATGTGTCATCAGTACTAATAATTTGATTGATCCTTAGGGACAAATTGTGGTCCACCTCCTTTAACCAAGTGTTCTCTTCCTTTAGCTAGACAGGACCAATGAAATCTCCTAGAAACATTTCAAATTTATGATTTGAATATTCTTTCCTATAAAGTTGGGCTTTTCTTTTTATACTTGCTCCTTCCATTGAAACAATATTCATCTCTTTAATAAACTCACATGTGGACCTTAGATTGTCATTCTCTTTTGCATCTGCATGGGAAGAACACATGAGCTCTAACTCTTTATCTATAGGCACCCACTTATTCAGGATTGGTTCCAAAGTGGCTTCTTATTCTCTCGATTTGATCAAAATATCAAGAATCCTCTTCATATTTATGTATACATTGGAGGTTTTGACTAAGTCAGCAAAATTCAAGATGGTGGCTTTCACCTTCTCCTCATATTTGTTTGCATACAATGTCTCAACTTGTTTCAATTTTTCCAACTCATGTTGGACATTTTCAGGTAATTGGGAACTATAAGGCATAGGAGAAGGGGGATATTCAATGATGGGACTAGTAGGAGGGGGTCTTGTTGGAGAGGAGGCTATCATGAGTGTAGAAGATTCACCAGGATGATATTGACATTCCAGTTGACTCTAGAGTCTAGCAATTATGTTGTCTCTGTTGGTTATTCCTTCTTTAGCATCATTGTAAGCTTTTAAAATAGTCTCCAACTTTAATTAGAGATTATCCTTTTCTTGTGCCTCTTTCTCTACCACCGCAACACTGAATTTTGCAGTCTCTAGGACTATGCTTGCAGCTTCCACTACCCTTGTGTCTTGGACTCTTTTAACTATCATGCCTCCTAAGAGGCTAGAATCTGATGCATCCTTCCTTCTTTTGTTTTCATCCTTCTTTAAAGACCACATGACAAGAGCAACATTATCTTTGCTGAATGTCACTCCTTCCATAGGCTTTGATTCTTTCCTCACTGCATCAAGCACTAAGGCATCAACTATATCCCATTTAGGGAGAATCAACACACCAGCCTTTGCTACCATTTCTCTTCCTTTCTCAAGGGTGATTTCTTTGAACTCCTCCATCATTTCTTGCTTAACCTCTTCTTCTACCTAAGTTGTATTTTTAAGAGGCTATTCACTTTTCCTCTGTTCACATCTAGTCTTGAATTGATCAATATTTTGCTTCCATAGAAACTATATAAAAGCTCCTGATGTGACAAAATTACTGTCAGCTAGGAATTCTTCACTAGCTTGCTTAACAGTAAGGTCCATTTCTTGGCCCTTTAACTCACCATCAGTCAAATCCATTTCAGCATTAGGTGGCTCTTCAGGCATCCCCTCTTGGGTCTCCTCACAGGTATAGGCAGTCTTACCAAGACTCCCTAACTGCAATAATTGTTTAGCCACAACTTGTTCATCTCCAATGTGGATAGGAGACTGAGATGGAGAATATTGAGGCTCATCAGTTTCAATTTCCTTTCCCACTCTCTGCTTCTTAGGGGAATCCTGGATGTCAATGACATCTTCAATTTTCCTCTTCCCTTTTGAAGTGGAAAGCTCACCTATCACTAGCATTATCATAGTGTACTTTGACCTTTTGTGCATTATACAGTCACCACGCGGGATATCTCTAGCAAAGGCAGGCTTAGCCAATACCATCTTAGCCTTATCAGGCTCATTTTGCATTATGCCCCCCCTCTTTTCTTTTAAGGTCTACATGAGATCTTCAAAATAAAGAATTAGGAATTTTATTTTCTCCTCAAATGGATTGAAGCTAGAAAGGGGGTCATAGCCAATGTCAAATTGATGGATAAAATCAAGGGCTTTCTTATATGCCACCCACTTCTCCTTCCTCAGTTCTTGCTCATCTAAGCTAAATTCATTTCTAATCAGATCTTCTAGGAACTGAAATTGATGTGGCCTACCTCTGCACATTGCTCTTTTTCTAAAGATGCCATTGAAAAAATCCCCGGGGTCTGCACATATTGACACTATAGTAGACAGCCTATATGGCTTAAAAAATTATTCAAAAAATCTCCATCCACCTTTAGTGATCACAAAATGGTGAGCCATGGTAATAGTTGGGAAAATAGTCCCTTTACCTCTATTAGTTAGCTCTGCTTCTTGTACTCCCCCAATTTGTCTCAGGACTTCTGCAATCCCTATCTTCAATGGGACCTGATAGGTTAGTAAAAAGGGGGTGCCTCTAAATCCAAACACTCTAAAAATAGTAGACACAGGGTACAAATATATGTCTCCCCAATTGTGAACAATCTTGATATCCTCTACAAACTCCTTTGGTCTGAGAAACTCCAAAAGAGCCTTAGGAATTCTAGGGTTTTCTCTGCATAGAAGAATCCTAATTTTAGATGCAAAGCATCTATCAAACTTTAAATAACTTGCATCTTCTCTATCCCAAGATAGAACAGTACTCCACAATTGCACTGGCATCTCCTCTTTATCCTTGACCTTAATCAGGTCCATCTCCTTTCCAAAATAATCAGCCCCTTTGAACAGAAACATATGCATTAACATGGAGTACCATCCAAATGGCCTATCCACCTTACCATTTTTTATTCCTACTAGCCCTTTATGGATTGCATCAGCAAGGTATGAGGCATAATCAAATGTTATTGCTAGGGAGGGGTTTAGAATTTGTGCAATCATTAACATATAATGGGTTGGCATATTCTTTTCAGCATCCTCTCCAAAAATCTAGCATAATACCCAATGCATACCCTTAGCTCTCAGAGTGAATAGGTTGAGAGAGAATGGTTCCATTGTGCTGGGGCCTAGAACTATTAACCCCCCTATCTTTACAAAGAATTATTTCAATGGGCCACTTCTAAGATGATCCCTTTGTGTGTTGTAAACCTGGGCTAACAACTCAAAGTCAATAGGTTCTAACAAATTGGAGGACTCACTGAGTTTAAACACTTTCCTGAATTCATCTTCATTTATCTCAATCAAGACTGATCCCTTTATGTTCCTGATGCATCTTGCCATAGAGTCATAATTCTATGCAATCAGGGCTAACAAATCTACATCCATAAAAACACCTGGGACCACAAGCTTTCCTACATCCTACTCCCATATGCCATTCAAAGGAGCTGGGGAATTCCTCTACCCAAAACTAGCTTTGAAGAGTCCTAAGCCTGACAATCCTATTTTAGGCTCCCTCAACCAATTACCCTTATCATAAAGGCCATCTCCAATTTTTAGACGATGGTTCTTAGGTACTAGCTCTTTGGCCTTAGCCCTAGCATTGGTGGACATGGTTAATTGCTCTAAAAAATCATCACAGATATTTCGGTCCTCGTAATTCACTTTCCCTGTAAATTCTCTTCTGGGTGCCATTCTGGTCAAACAATTATACCACTAGAAGCTAACACAGACCTCTAATGAAGTAATTCACACAAAAGTATTTGAGAACAAACCAAGAGTTATCAAGAAAAGCACAAGAGACCTAATTATTCGCCTGAAGAAAATCGATCTGCAACAAACTTTGATGAAACAATACTTAGCAATCAAGTTGATGCGGACTAAAAAGGGCAAGTTGGCATTTAAGTTTTTAGAAATTAACTCTGCATGCTTCAGCTTTCTTTTCAGAATTAAATTTGCCAAATCAAATTCAAAACTAGCTCCAACGGGTCATAATTCCTCTAAGTCTTTCCTTTGTTTCTCTCTTTCGCTACTTCGCAAAACATAAAACCCGTGCTCTTTTCTTTCGCGAAACAACGCTAGCCGTTGGATCTCAAGAACTTACATCGCCTTTATCTTCATTTAATCTCTTTGCTTTAGTGTCGGACCCTACCTCCTTTTTGCCACTTCATGGAGTTTAACAGTTGTGCACTTTTCCTTCGTGAGGCCACGCCAAGCGTTAGATCAAACTCAAATTACCCAGCCTTTAACTCCAACCGGGACCGTCAATCCTTTTAACTAACCATGCCTCATCTTGATGGCTAACGGTTTTCGTTATTTCACTGACGTTAAGCTGCGGGCATCTTCGGGTCACGAAACAATGAGAAGCGTTGGATCAATCTTGAGATGAATGCCTTTTAAGTGGGCCCTTTATCTAGGAATTACTTACCCCACTTGTTATCCGGTTAATAAATGCCACATGGCAGTCAGCCATTAGCCCTAGAAACTCCTTTTGGTTCCACCCTTAATCCACCACGTGTTCCCTTTTGCTATTCCCACATAACTACCGGTTACACCTTGGCGGGCCCTCAACCACTTTTTTAAACCACGTGTCACGTCACTCCTCTGTGTGATTTCCACCTGTCTTTTGCGACTTCATGAACATTATTCTTCATTTGTCTTGCAGCCATGAAACCACAAGAACCATTGGATCAAAACAGACCTGATCTACTTTTAACTTCATGCCATGCCTATCCCTTGGGTCCATCAGCCTTTTCGCTACTTCGCAATGACTAACTTGCTAGCATCTTATCTTTGCGAATTCACGCGGGCCGTTAGATCTCAAGAACTTGCTCTTTGTTTACTCTTTTTATGACAACCTTGCCCGGACCCACTACATACCGCCAACTGAGTGCCTTGTCACCACCATGTCATCACCAAATAGGGCTACCACATTTACTACCACTCTTAGTGGGATCCTCCACCTTTTCGCCATTTCGCTGAAGGTATAGCTTGTGCATCTCCCAACCACGAAACAATGAGAAGCCATTGATCTTTTTCCAACCCGATCATTCTTTAACCAAAGAAGACTGCTTATCTCTGGGACCCGCCAAACCCTTTCGCCACTTTGTGAAGGTTAAAACACGTTCAGCTTGATCTCATGAAACCACGCTGTCCGTCCGATTAGATGAAACTTGATTGGTGTTTAGCTTTGGTCCAAACCTATATGCCGGGTCCACCTTCGCCTTTCGCTACTTCATGAAAACTAAGTTTCTAGCACTTTTTGGTTGTGAATAATCGCGGGCTGTCAGATCAATAGAAAATCGCATGATACTTATGAGGCCTGACGGACATTAGAAAAGGCAGATTAAAAGCGAACAAGAATAAAATATTTAAAGGGACCGCCTAGGTAAATGACAAGGGGAGAACACTTTTATGATAAATGGACCCATCGTTTAAGTGAATATAGTAACGCCAAATTAGAAACCAAAAGGGCTTTTCTCAGGTATTGAAGTGACTTAAAACCTAAACCCTGAACCCCTTAGGATTTAAAACAAATTGAAAGAACTTCCTTCCTTCGATGGCTCTTTTATATTTATTTTTTTTATAAAAATGATCATCGTCGGAATTACGACGAATACCAAGCTTTCGACCGATGACTTCTTTGACAGCCGACAGAGTCCATTGGATTATCAAATTTCCGATAGGCATGGCATTGTCGACCAATCCGACGCCGAGTTTTCGACGGTGGATTTTGTCGACACTCCGATGAAAATTCGTCAAAAATCCGACAAACAGCCATCAGAAATCAGCTCCAAATGTACTAGTGATATGTATGTATATATATGCATACATATATGTATGTATGTATACACACACACATATACATATATATGTATATGTGTGTGTGTGTGTATTGTTGGAATCCAATAAAACTGAGAGCGGGGGATGTATGTATATATATATGTATGTATATATATATACATATATATACATATATATATATATATGTATATATATGTATATATATATATATTGTTGGAATCCAATAATATTGAGAGGGGGGTGTGAATCAGTGTTATACTAGATGAATTAGTTTTAGCCTTATTAAAACATGCATACACCAACTGCTATATCAGTACATATAGAATTGAAAGAAGTAAAGCAGCCAATAAGCCAATCACATAAAGGAGAATCATAACACACATAATTATACGTGGAAAACCTCAAAGAGGAAAAACTACGGTGGGATCTATGACCCACAATATCAATCCACTTGCCATATGAAGAGATATTACAGAATATAAGGGGTCTGCACTTGCAGGAAGACTTACAGCCTAGAGCACACTGCTCAATCACAAGTGGGGCCTCACTGACTACATATAAATCTAGACTACAATCCAGAGAATTTTTTAACTATTAAGATAGCATCTTCTATGGTAGAATACAATTCCGATTTAAGCTCTATCTTTTCCAATCTGAAACTCTAAACCCTTTACTGGAATAACCCTTACATAAATATCCTCACATACATAATTTCTTTGATATATTTTGTATTATATCACATTCACATATCCATCACCATATCTATATCAAAATGATCTAATCCAACTGACCTATATATCCTATACAACTTATCAAGCCAAGTTATGTCGGCTTACAAAGATAATTACAATATCAAATTACATGTCGGTTAGATAAAATAAATGCATGAATATCAAAAAAAATTGCCAATGCTGGATCCAAGGGATGTCGGCCTCCAATACTAATAACCATATTCTAAACCATGTCGGTCTGCATTGTCAATAACCAAAGAAATCATTATGTCCTATCGGTGTCGGTGTAGTGTCTGTGAAGTTCTTGCCAGTACACAACTAAACCAAAACATGAAGCCGAAACAAAATACCATGTTGCCATCAATGACAACATAGTGAAACCAACCAATTGAGTGTCAATTTCCAACAATCTCCCCCTTTGGCATTGATGGCAACACTCATGTGAAAAATGGTCAAGGTTTCATCTGTCGGTTCCATCCTTTCTGCTCCCCTGAGTTGAATATTCATTAATGCAAAATACTCCATACTCCCATATCTCCATATCTCGCCCTAATGTATACAAATCCTTTTATTATTTTTCACATCTATATCACTCCCCCTTTGACATCAATGCGATTAAAAATTCTAAAAATAATGTCAAAGATCTGAAAAAAACTATACAATGAATATCCCAAAAATATCTTACCGGAGCTTAAAAAATTTCAAAATTTCCGGATAAGCCTTCTCCAATAGATCAAGATAAGTATCCCAGCCAGTTTTGAAAGTGCCATAAATAGATACAAGTCCATTTAATATATGTGGAAATGACTATTTCTCACTTACCTCTACTGGTATGGGCTTTCCAACCATATCCATACATTCTTTCTTTTGTATGTGCTAAGTGAATCCAACCGGGGACTCACCAAGCCTCTCACACTTCTAGCTCTTCTTATTATTTTGTCTCTTTCCTTCTCAAGAACAAAATTTGGGGCTTCCAATATCAAAATTTGACCATCAATGGATGTAATCAATGAATTCAATCCATAAAAAGAATTAGCTATATTTGCAATTTTCTCCTTAAATTCTTTTATCTTCTTATCCACATTAACTATAAGTATATTTGTGTTACAACATACCCTATAAATATTTGTACACTACTTCAAAGAATTATCTATCAGTTTCAACTTTTCATCAATCTTCTTCTTCTCAGATTCAATCACTTGATCAAATGCAACTCTTTTAGCCTGAGTGAACCTCTCAAGTGCTTGTCAATTTGAAATTTGTTGTAAGGACTGAAAATCCTTTGAAATGTGCTCAGTAATTGTCTTAAGCTTACTGGATGGGCTCGCTTCATTGTCAATCTTTCACTCTAGGACTAGTCTGTGTAAAACAGTGATTGACTGATCAATAATCCCTTTATCTGTAGATCCCTCCTTCATTAATTTTTGTGCTGCCATTATCATGAGTTTAGTAGGAATCATCTCAGTTATGTTTTTCTTTACAACCTATGAAGTGTCAATTGACAACAATGATGGACCAACTACCGGTTCTCTTCTAGTTTCCCCTTTCTTCTCCTCTAATGATTTTTCCTTTATAGCTTCCTCACTTGCACTGGTGGATTCGCCACTTGGTGCAGTCTCTGTAACTGGTGGTTCCTCTATAGGAGCCTCAACCTGTACATTTGTATCCAAGGGACTGCTATCCTCAATATTAGTATCATGTACATCATCAACCTTTTCACTCTCTGTATTAGCTAGTATCTCAACATCTCTCTATACATTTGTATCTACTAGGGGCTTGATTTCCACTATCTTAATGTTTTTCAAAATTTAGGGTGAAGTGCCCATAATCCCCTTTCATTTTCCTTCAACCGAGGTGTCTGCAGTGTCTGTCTTTGATTCTGGTGAAGTAAAGAAACCTATTTTCTCTCCAAAGAACTTAACCCATGCCTTTTGAGTCTCCTTTATTATCTCATTTACCCTTCCTAGCATCAGACTAGTTATTCTCTATTTGTTATTAAAGACTTTTATATTTTCCATGTCAAGTGTCATTTCCATTTCCTCTAGAGAAATAGTAACACAAACAAATAACAACTCTTGAATTTTAATATTCTTGTCTTCTTGCATTGCTGATAGTCTTCTAGCATCTAATATATTATATAATTCTGCCGGTATTTGGTTTTCAATTTCTATTAAGGCTTTCTTATAAATATCCAAATATAATAATATTTCTTCCTCTACCTCAATTTGTTCATCATCCTCTAAGTGTTCATAATAAAACTATACATTCTTTAACATTACATCCTTAATGATTTCATCTACTAGCTCTACACAAGTTTTTGGTGGAATGATAGTCACATTACCAGATTGAATTGCCAGATCGATGTCATTCTTCTTCTTCCTTCTTGCAGTACTAGATGGAGCTAAAGTGGTTACTTTTGGTGCTTGCTTCCATGCTGGTATTTTGAATGTAACCATCCTAACCGATTGAGTTTTAGGCTCTAACTTTGTTTCCTTTGTTTTCCTCCTTAGAACCCTCTTGAATTCCAAGGGTGTGTCATCCTCAAATTCAAACTCTATTGTAACAGGCTCAATGTGTACTTCTGGATTCTTCCTCTTCTTGTCTTTCTCCGGGACAACATCAATTAATTATTTAATGTCCTATGAGACCTTCTCAACAAATTTTCTAGCATTTCCTTCTTGCTTCTCTCTCTTCTTTCGGTTGAGCTTTGTTTCAACCTCTTGTGATTTTTGTTTTGCAGTACCATAGGGCTTCTCTGCCTCATCAATAGGTGCATCAATCAACATTTTTTCATAAGCCTCAAGGATCTGTGCATCCACTTCATAACCCATTTCCTCAATCCAAATATTCAGGGGCTTAACTGCTTCCATAAGTGTTTCATCCTTCTTCACCATGAAGCATATGTCAGTTGAATATTTTTCAATAATATGCTTAGGAACTCTTTCCCTAGACTTCATAGATTTCTGGAACCCCTTAAAATATCCCCATACTTTATCATCTCTTTGACTGCCTCAAGTAGCAATTGACTGTTTCAATTGTCTCCCTACTGGGATATTAGATGCCCATTGCCTCTTCCCAAAATCAGGAGTGTCATTCATGAAAAATAACATTAAGAAAACAATTAAGTTTCCATATCAGAAGGTTCCTTTCTTTTCTCCCTTAATCTTTCCTATGTTTATTAACAGTTCAGCTAACATCCAACCGCATAGATTCAATTTCTCATTTTCTCTCATCATATTGTATGCTGCAAAAATGCAAGAACTGGAAACAAAGTTCAATCGGTTTGACTGATTTACCTTATATCCGATGATCATGCTACTGAATATAATATTCATGTCAGTAATAGTGCTTAATCCCATAGATCTCTTGTCTGATGTCACACCGGTGATTTTATTCACATAATCATTTGAAACCTTCTTATTTGGATGTTGCCCAACCTGTGGAAAACCACTGATTTCCCTAATGGCTTCCTTGGTGATCTTGTAAGGTCTATCCAACTAGATAAACTCCCCTTATACTCTACTCAAAACATACCTAATTATCTTATCTTCATATTTTGGGATGTCCAGAATGCCGGTGAACCCTAAGTCTTCAATGTGCTTATATGTCAGTTTGATATTTCTAGATTCTCTCATCAACTCACTCATGTACATGCCCTTTATTTCTGATGTTCCCAAGTCCTAAATGTGACAATGTATGTATGCCCTAACATCTTCAACATAGACAACTCCCACCAGAACACGAGAAAATTCTCCAACTGAATATTCGAGGGTAGCCACATACAGATATCGCTTGGAAATTCACCTGGGGTGGTCGTTGACCTCTACTATAGTCAGATTTGCAACAAAGATAGGAATAGATGATGATCATGCTTCCATGTTTAAAGATAAATACCTGTTGATCACTTCCAGTGAAAACCCTTAACAAATTCTTCTAGTCACTGGTGAAATCGCTCAAGAAGAAATTTGATTACTCTGAAATGCCTTTTATCACTCTGAAATTGCTCTAAATGCAAGGTGATCAATAATGAAGTGAATTCAACCTTTTAACCTCTGAGAAAAACCCTAATCTTCCATTGACATTAATGATTGTTGGTGAAAGATGTCAGATCTCAAATAGAACATATCCATGCTGGATAAGCATCCCCAATGTATGGAACATCTTATAGAACCTCTTTCTAGGGCATATGCAGCATCTTCATGAATTTTTCCTACCCCTAAGGCATCTGTGATGTAGAGGTATGGTTCCAACAACTTGAAAATGCTCTAAGTTGCTCACTTTCTCAACTGGCAACCCAATCCCTTTCAAAGGAGATTTTCCCAACCAGACCTCACACCTTAACAAGAAACAAATCAATGTCTCATTTCAATTTTTTTCATCCCCATAATTCCCCACTGAGACATTTTACAAAGTTATCAACTTTGGTTTGTCAACCCCATAGGCAAAGTGCTCAAAAGTTGCTCAAATGGCTCACACCCCTCCAAAATGGTTCTACAAGTCCACAAAGACTCAAATAAAGTTTATTAGGATCCAAAAACCTCCAATGATGGTAAAAAACCCTCATATTGGGTTGATCAAGTCTCAAAGGGGTCAAAGTGCAAAATGGCTATTCTAGCCAACTAGCCCTCAAAAGTGACTTTTTGGTTTCTCTCCCAAAAAATACAAAGGACCAAGAAATTTTATTTTATATTCACCATTAAAAACCTAGGACAACACTTTTTCCAAAAGGTTTTGATCTGGAACCTTCTACAAATACCATTTCTAGTAAACCCTCAACTAGGCTAAATGGGGCTAAATGAGCACTTTAACAAAGGAACTACCCTTCCAATTGGAAATTTCTCAAGGGAAGTAATTGGAAAACCTTGGGGAACTCCAAAAAACACAAAATCCAAAGTTACAATTCTTGGTTTGCATCTGATCAAAAATAATGGGGAAATGTCAAAGTCTTCTTCACCACCGTATGCCAGTCACATGGGGATGCCTAGCTTCAAACTTGAAGAAAATAATCTCCAACCACATTCTCCTAGTATGAAACCTCTTTAGTATCATATTAAACTCCTATATCTTCCATCCAACCAATTTTTAGACTTTTGCCATGATTAGATTGGAAGAAAAGGGAAAGAAAAGGTGAAACCCTTGGTTTATGCCCTTTTCACAGACTATTTTGGACTGTTACACAATAACTCACTCAAAACTCCACCTCAGAAGCTTTGGTTGAACTCAAAAGAAAGGTATTTCACCCCTCTAACTTCCCATGAAATAATTTTTCAGTTTGGAGGTCGTGAAATTCCTTACCAACCAAAAGAACAACAAATTTTCTGGAAAATGCAGTATTTTTTTATTGCTTCAAAATGTCAAATTACAAATATCCACCAACAACAACTCCGAAAGAGTTTTTGAGGCATTATATATCCATATCAACATGTTCCAATTGGAACAAAGTGGTTGTGAACATTGGGAACTGATTTTTAACAACTTTTCAAAAAGTTGTTCACCAAGTTGGCAATATTTTGGCAATTTTTGACAATTTTGCAATTTGGCAACAGATTAACTTCAAACATAGACCTAGGAGCCTAAAAATATTATATTGGACCTAAATAGAACAAAATACACATAACTCACTAAATCTACCCATCCCAAGTCCCTTTGACCATAGTTGACCGTAGGGTTTATAATACACCCTAGGCCACTAGGTCTTACAAAATGGACTATTAGGACTTTATTTTAAAAAAAAAACATGAACATAGGATTCTAAGATCCTTTACAACACCTTGAAACAAAAACATGAAATAATGAAAGAGGAAAAGATTAAATCTTAGGCTTGTGCCCCTGCACCAATCTGCCTCAGTTATCGGATGAGCTACCTGTCGGTGGAGGAGCAACCTCCTCTGCCGGATAAGTAACCGGTGCTTTTTCAACTGATGATTGTTCTTTAGTCTTCCTAACCCATCTCCGAGTATGATCTTTCCAAATTTCACTAACCTTCTCTTTCCCTTTCTCATTTGATCCTCCATTACCAACCAGTGGATTTCTACTTCTACAGAATTTAGTAATATGTCCAACCTCATTACATGCATAACATGTAACATTGTTCCTTTGAATTTCTTTGCTAAAATCGATGAAATTGCTTGACCTGCACTAATTACTAAATTGCTTGACCTGCACTAATTACTAAATTGCTTGACCTGCACTATGTTACATGCAAAACATGTAACATTGTTCCTTTGAATTTCTTTGCTAAAATCGATAAAATTTCCACATGCATAGCATTTAACATTCATTTTGCAATCTTTTTTCTTATGACCATACTTATTACATTTAGAACATTTACCGGGAGCAGAATCAGGTTTCCGATTTGCTCTGTTTCTACATTGTCTAGCCATGTGACCAAATCTATTGCAAACAAAACATCTACCATTAAATTTACAAGCATTAAATTACCTTACTTATGCTTTATGGTTTTTATCTTCATTAGCAGTACTAGAACTCTATCCTTTCTCAAATCCAAGTCCACTAGAATCTCCAATTTGCCTTTGTCTCTTCAACAACTCATCTAGCTATGTTGATCTAATCTTGATTTTTTCTTTATACTCACTTGTAGTAGTTAGATCTTCTCACATAATTATTATTTGTCTCTCAAGCTCTTGTTCATTTCTCTGGGATTGTACTAAATCAGTTCTCAACATATCATTCTCATGAACCAATCTATCACATTCTTCAAATTTGTTTTTCAAAGATACAAAAAGATTTTATTCCTTTTTCTTTCGGTCCTCAATCTCCTTAGACATTTTCATAGTTATAGCTTCCATTTCATTTCTCATAACCATATTTTCCTAACTCAATTTGTGACATTGTTCCTTAAGTGCATCTTTCACTTCATCATCCAGACTTTGCAAAAGTTCCTTCCTCCTAACTTGAATAGATGATAGCCTCTCTTGTAGGATAAGAATGAATTCCTTAGCAGAATTCAATTCATCTTGTAGCTTTAAGTTCTTCAACCATTCAATGTCATAATCTTCAAATGCCATATCAAGTTGTTTCTCCAAACCCATGTCCATGGATTCCGGATTCTAGATCTTCCTCAAGCTAAGTTGTTTCACTATGTTGTCATTGATGGCAACATGGTATTTTGTTTTGGCTTCATGTTTTGGTTTGGTTGTATATGTTGTCATTGATGGATAGTGTGTCGACTTGAATTTCATCATCAAAATACTACCTACAACATGTTAGTTTCACATAATACAAAGGAAATGCTACAGGAAACCCAAACTCAATCAATGGAACTACATGAAATACATATAAAATAGAAACACTATTATTACCTTCATGATTTAAGTCTCATTGTGTCCTAACTCCACTGTTCCTGGTTGCAGATGGTGTGCTCTTTGATAAGCACCGATAGCTTCCAAGATGACATATGAAGAATGGACTGATAACTGATAGTTAACTGATACTATGATATGCAATGCTAAATGACTATGCTAAATGATTATGCTATTTGATTATGCTATTTGCTTCAAGATTAAAACTCACAGATGCATAAGTTTTCACAAATGATTATCTTTGAAAACTCACTTGAAGACTAACTTGAAGACTAACTCTCACAACTCAAACTCTTGATTTTATAGATTTTATAGACTTTGAGAGGATAAGATGATTTTATAGACCTTGAGAGGATAAGATGAATTAATATTTGAGACTATAGGATAGAAAAATAATCATTAGATATTAGATAATCAAATGTTTGAAGGAAATAATTAAATATTTAGATATTCAATTAATTGATCAAAAGAATAATTAAATATTGGATATTTAATTAATTAGAGGAATAGGATAGATGAATTAATAAAATATTTCAATTAAATTAATTAATAGAAAGACACGAAATGAATTAAATAAATTAATATTTTCAAATTAACTATTTAATAGAAGAATAAATATTAAATAAATATAAAATATTTATTTAATTGCTCATATCAATTTTTATGTGTATACAGATACATATAGACATACATATATATACATATATGTATATATATACATACATATACATACATACATATATATACACACATATATATACACAAACACATATATATGTATATATACACACACACATATATATATATATATGTATATATACACATACACATATGTACATATATATATATATATATATATATAACTATATATAGATAGATATATATGTATATATCTATATATATGTATATGTATATATATATATATACACATTAATATACATACATATATATACATACATACATATAAATACTTTTCTTTCAGACTTAATTTTAGCTACACTAATAATGTGGTTGAGTATAAAGCCTTAATTATGGGTCTCCAAACAACACAAAGAAGAGAGATCAAATCCTTAAATGTGCATGGAGATAACGAGTTGGTTCTTAATTAGGTTAGGGAACAAATCATCACAAAGAACAACCTTCTCAAGTCCTATAAACTTAGAGCATGGGGCCTAATTGAAGGGTTTGAAGCCTTCAATATTTCTAGTGTCCCTAGAAATTAGAGTAAACATGTTGATAGATTAGCAGCAGTTGGTACTCAGCATGACATTCCATCTCATATTGTAGTAGAGAAAGAACATCAAATCAGACTTGTGGTTAGACTTGTGCTGCCTGATAACTAGGTGAATTGACAGGTCTTCGATTCTGATCAACAAATTGTAAATTTTCTACAAGATGAGAAAAAATTCTCACACAAAAAGAAAGCCCTACTACAATACCTATATGGAGATCAAATTATGTAGCTTAATTATAACAAGCTTCCCAAAGTATTGATCACCTTGGAAGGTATTTTTAATAATGATGATCAAATGAAAGGTAGAGCTATGAACCTAGCCGCAAGGAAGGGAGACTACAAATCAATTTCCGTGGTGTAGGGAAAAGCTCTCAATTTGGGAAATTTATGTTCCCAAATAGATCAAGATATTTTTGTCAACCTTTGTCAAGAATATGGTAATCTATTTTCTTTTATATATGAGGATCTAAAACGGTTTGATCCTAGCTTAGCTCAGCATACCATAGAGCTTTATCCTAATGCTAAGCCAGTTAGACAAAATAAAAGACCTTTAAATCCTAAAATTTAGCCTTTGATGAGAAAAGGACTATCCAAGCTTAAAGAATCCAACATAATTTTTCCAATTAAGCATTCTTCTTGGGTAGCTAATCTTGTTCCACTTTGGAAGAAAAATGGGGAAATCAAATTGTATGTAGACTTTAGGGATTTCAATAGAGTTTCTCTTAAGGACCATTATCCCCTCCCTTCCATGGAACAAATTTTAGCCAAAGTTAGTGGCTCCAAAATATTTTCATTCTTCGATGGATACTCGCGATATAACCATATTCTAGTCCAAGAATCAGACCGATTCAGGAGTGCATTCACAACTTAATGGGACACATATGCCTTTTATAAGATGCCTTTTGGACAAACAAATGTAGGTGCAAATTTTGAAAGAGACATGGATATGGCCTTTAAGGGAGTACTAGAAGAATTTTTACTTGTATATCTTGATAATATCACTGTACACTCCAAACATGCCGCAAACCTTTTTTCTCACCTAGAGAAAGTATTCAAGAAGTGCAAAGAATATGGTGTGTCCTTGAACTCCAACAAATGTGTGTTTGCCACTCATCAGGATAAATTTTAAGGACATATTGTATCTAAAGAGGGTCTAAGCATTGATCCAAATAGAGTGTAAAACATTGTGTCTCTTCCATTCCCAAGTCACAAGAAAGGGTTAGAAAGCTTCCTTCGAAGGATTAACTTCATAAGAAGGTTTATCCCTATTTGAATTATTGTCATTAATGTTAAAGGATGTCCAATGGTTGCAGAAAAATAGGTAGATGTTGAGGGGTGTCCAAGGGTTGCAATGATGCAGGCAGGCAACAGTTGTGTATAACACGTTGCATTATGCTGCAGGGATTTTGACAAATTTCTACAGAGGTGTCAACGACATTCACCGTCTTCACATATTGATCATGTCGGCAACAATCATCAAGTCATGTGTTGTTATTATCATGTGGCAGTAGCTGTTTGGTTCATGTGCATCTGAGGATTCTATGGTGTATTTGAATGGTGACTAAATGACCCTAGGAGATAACATTGTTGACTGGTCAATCAAGCTATCCTCTTATCCTGTGACATACTTGAGAGAGAGTTTTGACCTTGTGTGATAAAATATTTTCAATGAACAAGGAGGTCTCTCTTATCTGGCGGTATCAAATGTGACCCTCAAAAGTCGTGTGGGATAACTTATGCAAAGTGGTCCTTCTTATCCGTGTTGTCAAAAGTGTTCAATGTTGGTTGTTTGGGATAAGAAAGTCAAAGGAGGTCAAAGTGGAGAGATGTTCCCTATTATCTCATGGTGTCAAAAGTGACTAACAAATATCATGTGGGATAAGAAGCTAAAGGAAAGATTGCAAATTCCCTTATCTCACACATGATAAGATGCACATTAAATACTATGCGGGCTAAAAAGAAAAAGTGAAGGATACTAAGGAAATATTTATCCCATGAGGGTTCACAATAGTAAGAATATTGCCGTGGGATAAGAGTATAGAGAAAAAGGAAAGGCTTCCTTATCCCATGCATCTCGGCAAGGATAAGGAAAGGGTTGCGAGACAAGAAGATTCTTGTCAAGGCGAAAGACAAAGCTTATCTCACTAGGGGGAAAAGTGTTAAGAAATATAGTGTGGGAAAAGGACAAGCAATGACAAAAGGAAGAAATCTTATCCTGCATATGTTGAGAGACCATGCTAATAAGGTGCGGGCTAACAAACAAAAATAAGGCTTCTTGAGAATAAGATAAGCTTATTCCACATGGGTAGATCATGCATGAAGTTCAATGGATCTGAGCAGCTTAATTGTCCACCTAGGCATTGACTAAGTTTGACTCGATGATGTGGCATGTACGAAGCGAATCAGAGGAAACCTATCGAAATGATGAAAGGGTATTTTTGTCAATAGACTTGAAGTTTGTGATTGACTTTGCAGCTATGTCTGCAAGCCAATAGACTTAGATATCCACATAGACAGCTGACCAGGATTGACCAAATGACTTGGACGCTAAATCAGAAGATGTCTGCATGTCGATAGTTAAAATGATCTATATGGTGGTTGATCGACCTTGACCATTTGATCTAGATGAAGAATGTGGAGACATATAGCTCCCTTGCTAGGTGAAGAAGATATCTAATACGCTGAAGTCAATGATTGTGGATTTCAGTGTGGTAGTTGTCAAAATTTTCAGAGAGGATGGAGAATGCATTAATGGGGATTAAGTTACAAATGGTTTATGGGCTAAAAAATCAACAGAGGAAAAATCAAATTTGCTAGACAGATTGGGGTTGTTAAAAATAACAACTTAGTATAAAGAATGATTAGAGGAAAGGTTGGATGCATTTACTATAGACGCTAAGTATGAGATCATAGTCAGGATATAGAATGAAATCTTCAAAGTTGCAGATCTCCAAGACAACTGACTTGAATAAAATATTCAAGATTGCAGTAAAAAGAAAAATCTGATGTGTATAGAGTCAATCCAATCGAGTAGTAGTTGTGAATGTGATTCGACATTGGTAGGTGTGGCCATTGAGACAGTGACTAAGGTGGAAACAAAGATATCTCCACTAGTTGATGGATGGTTGGTGTGTTGAAGTGTTGATTATAGTTGTTGAGAGAAGAATAGAGTATTCTATAGTGTAATGTTATAGCAGAGAGAAGAAGTTAATGGGACTTAGACTAGAGGAGAAACAGAGGGAAAGCTTCAACAGGCAGAGAGAGTCATTCTCAAGATATGAGAATTCTGTAAGTGTAACAAAATTCATTAGTAATAGGGCTTTATCATTATATTGTAAACTTGAACAATCATAGTATTTCTCTGAGTGGGTACTCTGAACAATAGTTGGTGCTCCTTTGAGAAGGTACTCACAAAACTAGGGGTTGGTGCACAAAATATCAGGGGTTGGTGCTCCTTGGGTTGGTGCCCTAAAATATTTTGTAAACTATTATTTACTGTCAAGCTGGATTGGAGCAGTAGACTCCAGCATCGTTTCTCATTGAGGTTTTTCCCACATTGGATTTTCCTCATACATCTGGTGTTATGTGATTTTCTCTTGTGTGTGTGTGTTCTCAATTAATTTGCAATAATAGTATTAGCACACCTAGTTAAAAGTTTTAATATAAACAGATTCAGCCCCCCTCTCAGTGTCCATTTGTGTTCTTCAATTTGTATCAGAGCCTAGGTTCCCCTGTAGTAAAAATATTTTTGTAGCTTGGGTAGATCCTACTTAGTCAACACAATGTCTAGGAATGAATCCTCCTCTAAAGCACCTATCCTTGATGGCACCAACTATGCCTTATGGAGCAGAAGAATGCAAACTTACTTGTCCTCTTTGGGCTTTGATGTTGGGATGTCAGTGAAGAATGGTTATACTATTCCTCAAGTTCCTCCTATCGATCCTAATGCTAAAAGGGAATATGAGAACAATGCCAAAGCTAAGAATGCAGTTTTTGGTGGTCAATCAAATACGCATTTTGTCAAAGTCATGTGGAACATAGAGTACCACTGAGAGGGGGGTGAATCAGTGGTTCCTAAACTTTTGACTTTCAAAGAAACTTCAGAATACCGGTTATTATCTTAAGCACTAGACAATCAAACCGATAAAGGAAAAAGGGAAACCAAAGAGGTCAATCACACAAAACCTACCCACAATACCTGATATACGAGGAAAACCCAATATGGGAAAAACCTCGGTGAGAAATGCTACAGGAGACTACTGCTCCAATCTAGCCTCACAAGTTAAACACTAGATTACAAAGATTTAGGGCACCAACCCAAGGAGCACCAACCCCTTCTATTTCAGGGCACCAACCTGAGGAGCACCAACCCCTGCATCAAGCTCCAACTTGGCATGTATATATTGAAATACAATTTAGATACAATTAAGGCTTCTTGTTGCAAATGAGTTCTGCAACTCTTGATCAAATATCTTACTATTGGTTGATAGTCTTTTCTTCTCCACTAGATCTCACAATACTGGTTGGGAGATCTCTCTCGCTGATTCTTGGCATTTGTTACCTCTCTCACTCATAGTCTCAGAACACACTGTGTCACACTTGGATGTTGTCTTTCTCTACCACACCTTACTAGTTTTCTTAATTGTTAGACCTTCTATAGTTATACCAATACTCAATCACTACTAGTTAAACCCTCTCACCGGTTTGCTTGCTCACGTATTCTGCAAATTTCTTAGAATAAATTCTAAAGAAAAATGAACCTTCACTACACTTAAGCTCTCTTCTCCTTTTTTTCTTGTCTTCCATCATCAACTTTCTTTGTTTCAAGCTCATGTATTTATCACCATGGTTTCCCACTAAAAATGCATTCAAACACTGCCATGTTCGGTTTTCCTTTCCAGTTTTGATCCGGATCTCCTCTGATACAATTTGATTTTCAAAGATATGCTCTTTATGAAAACGTTCAATCACCAACTGAACTTTGCATTCCAATGTGTGTTTTCTAAATTTGGAGTTTTGCACCATGCATTTCTGCTTTTTTTGTCACTCGCCATTAATGGCCTTGCTGTTTCCTTCACCTAACTAGTACAAAGATCAAATCTTCTTGCAAATCAGAGTGATTTCTTTTCCAACTTGCCTTCCTCAAGCCGCAATCTTCTGGCATCCTCCATGATTTGTGGGATCCTCGTTAAAACCCAACTGCATGTAGATTTGTTTCATCGATGCACACTCCACTGACTTGTGCAGTACCTCCACTTGGCATCCAGCTGTCATGCTTGTCAACATTCTCCTTTTCTTGGATTCCTATGTCAGTTTGACAAAATTTGTCAACCCAAGTTGACTACTAGTTTAGTCTATGTTACCGGTATGACCATCAAACCTCATTTATGTTCTGTACATACAAACAACCTTCATCCTAGTTTATGCCTTACCGGTAGATGACCCAAGTCATATGTACCGATAGCATTCCTTTTGTCTGCTCACTCTCATGTGTATTTCTATCATATTGGTCACTCCTTCTCACTTACCGATGATTCTTGGCCTCTCTTATCTCTCTTTCTCATACTCTCACAACACATTGTGTCACACTTGGATCCTGTCTTTCTCTACCACACCTTACCAATTTGCTTAACTGTTAGACCTACTACAGTTATACCGGTACTCAATCACTGCCGATTAAACCCTCTCACCGGTTTTCTTTCTCACTTACTCTGCAACTTTCTTAGAATAAATTCTAAGGAAAAATGAAGCTTCACTACACTTAAGCTCTCTTCTCCTTTTTCTCTTCTCTTCCAGCACCAACTTTCTCTATTTTGAGATCATGTATTTATCACCATTGTTTCCCTCCAAGAATGCATTCAAACAGTGTTGTGTTAGGTTTTCCTTTCTAATCTCAATCTCGATCTCCTCTGATACAATCTTCTTTTCACAGATATGCTCTTTATGACAACATTCAATCACCAACTGAACTTCACATTCCAATGTACATTTTCTAAATCTGGAGTTCTGCACCACACATTTATTCTTTTCTCTGTCACTCACCATTAATGGATTTATTGTTTCCTTCACCTAATAGGTACGAAGGTCAAATCTTCTTTCAAGATTAGAGTGATTTCTTTTCTAGCTTGCCTTCCTCAAGAAGCAATCTTTTGGAATCCTCTGTGACTTGCGGGATCCTCATTAAAACCGACCTGCATGCAGATTTGTTTCATCGATGCACACTCCATCGACCTATGTAGTACCTCCATCTGGCATCTAGCTATCATGTTTGTTGATGTTCTCCTTTGCTTGGATTCCTATGTTAGTTTGACAAACTTTGTCGACCCTGGTTGACTACCGATTTATTCTATATTACCAGTATGACCATCAAACCTCCTTTCTGTTATGTTTGCCGGTTGTTGTACCTTCATGACATACAAATACCCTTCATCCCAATTTATGCCTTATCGGTAAGTCTTCTTTACTGGTAGATGACCCAAGTCATTTGTACCGATAGACTTCCTTCTATCTGCTCACTCTCATGTGTATTGCCATCATATTAGTCACTCCTTCTCACTTACTAGTGACCTTGCCAAAACGGTTGACATCTATGACAACTTAATGCCAAATTTCCAACAAGTCATGTATTGCACATCAACAAAAGAAACTTGGGACAAGCTGCAGAGTGTATATGAAGGAGATACTTGTTAGGTCCTGGGGACAACTGAGAGGGGGGGGGGGGTGAATCAGTTGTCTAATAATTTTAAACCAAAAACAACTTAATCAAATTGCTGCTTAATACAGGTGAAACAGTCTGTTATACTAGTGGATAGATTTAATAGATAAATGCAGTACTCGTAAAGATTAATGCATGAAACTAAAAGACAAAGTCATTCACAACACATAACACCAATATTTATACGTGGAAACCCTATAAGGGAAAAACCATGGTGGGAAACCTTACCCACAATCAGATGACACTACTGTAGATAGTAAGTGTACATAAATGGGGTCTGCACATGCTAAAAGGCCAAGCGCCTAGAGCTCACTGCTCAAACACAAATGGGAGTCACACTAACTACAATTGGATGGTTAAATCCAATAAGAATGTATTTCTCAAAATAGCATCTTCATATGCTCGATTCAGTACTGATGTAGTTCTGATATGCTTTCACAAAAACCTAGCTTCTCCTTCAAATGATGTCTGCGTGTATAGCTCTGCTTAATCTCACATATACCTTCACACAAAAACTTTTTCGCATTCCTCCATCAATCTTACAATTAAGACCTTACATTTATACCATAACCTAAGACCAATTTTAGTAGATCGCCTCTACAAGTTATTACAATAAAATCATTTTACAAATAATACAATATCTGATGCAATAACTAATTGAACATGTCAGCTTAATGCATTTACAACAATAATTAATCATCTCCATAGCGTGCCATGCTAATCTAGAAAAGATAAACCTGCTGGTGTAACCCTGGACCTATTTTCCGGTAATAGCAAATATGCAAACATGAATATGCTAATAAACAACTCTCCAAGATAAGATGTCCAAATGACGTCTTCGACATTACCAAGTGTTTTCCATGCCATTCCAAGTGTTGGTGATCATTATATCCTATCGGTGTACCATATACCAGTGACTGTGCATTAGCCACTTGCTTGCCGGTGAATGTTGCTAGATCTCCAAAGTGCCAGAGTTGATAAGTGTTTAGTAGGTGTTGACATGAATGACAAAACCATACCAAAATACCAACAATCTCCCCCTTTGGCATTGATGACAACACAAGATGGAAAAACCATCAAAGTGCCAAAATAGAAATGCCAAATACCAAAAACCAACAATCTGCCAAAAAGATCATTATAGAGTTCAAAAACCAAAATAAACAATCTCTCCCCCTAGGAGTAACATGTACCTTTCTATGTTTTTCCATACCAATATCTCCCCCTTTGACATCAAATGCCAAAGCAATATAAAAATCATTTTCAGATACAAAATACCAACTAATTTCAAAATACCAACTACTCCCCCTGAGAAGTAGCTTCCTCATTAAAGCCGGATTAAAAATATATCTTTGTTAATTCTATCGGTTGATGATAGACATCAACTCTCTATGTATCTACTGGTGGGGGTATGACCCCAAGTTGTTCTCTTAGATTTTCAAAAGTCTCCTTAGGTAGAGGTTTAGTGAAAATATCTGCAATCTGCTCTTTAGTGTTCACATAAACCAGTTTGACTTGTTTTGCTTCTACATTTTCTTTTAGAAAGTTCAATTTGATAGAAACATGTTTAGTTTTAGAATGTAGTACCAAATTTTTGGATATATCAATTGCTGCAGTGTTATCACAATAGATAGTTATAGGTTCCTTGCAATTTACCTTTATGTCCTTTAACATTTGTTTAAGCCATAATACCTATGTACAGTTTGTTGCTGCTGCAACATATTCTGATTCTGCTGTTGATAAAGATGTGCAACTTTGTTTCTTACTTAACCAAGAAATTAATCTGTTTCCAAGGAAAAATGCTCCGCCAGTGGTGCTTTTTCTGTCATCTACATCTCCTGCCCAATTTGCATCTGTATATGCACATAATTCAAAGTTGTCATCTCTAGGATACCATAATCCAAGATTTGTAGTGCCTTGTAAGTACCGAAAAATCCTTTTTACTGTTGATTCATGATTTTCCTTAGGATTACTTTAAAATCTTGAAACAATACATACTGCATTCATAATATTTGGTCTTGTTTGTGTTAAATACAGTAAACCTCCTATCATAGATTTGTACCTGGTTGGATTAATAGGTGTTGATGCATCTCTTAGTGATAATTTGTCATTTGTAGTCATAGGTGTACTTACCGGTTTAGAGTTCTCCATCCCAAATTTCTTAAGTAGCTCCTTTAAGTAATTTGATTGACTCAAGAATATACCTTTGTCACTCTATGAAATTTGCAATCCTAAAAAGAATTTTACTTCTCCTATCATAGACATTTCAAATTCTTGTTGCATTTTGATAGAGAAATCTTTACATAATCCATCTTCTCCTCCAAAGATTATATCATCAACAAAAACTTCTATAACCAAGATGTCATCATTAGTCACTTTACAATATAAATTACTGTCTTCAATACCTTTAGAAAAACCAATCTTCAAAAGGTACTTATCTAATCTTGCATACCAAGCTCTTGGAGCTTGCTTCAACCCATACAAAGCTTTCTTTAGCCTACAAACCATATCTTTGTCTTCTGTTAAAGAAAATCCATCAGGTTGTTCAATGTAAACCTCTTCTTCAAGGATTCCATTCAAAAATGCACATTTAATATCCATCTGATATACTTTGTAGTTCTTATGAGCTACAAAAGCTAAGAATAATCTAACTGCCTCAATTCTGGCTACCAATGCAAAGGTTTCATTATAATCAATTTCTTGTTTTTGAGAATATCCCTTACACACTAGTCTTGCTTTATTTCTGATTATTTTGCCATCTTCATTAAGTTTGTTTCTAAATACCCATTTGGTTCCAATAACATTTTTATCTTTAGGCCGGGGAACTAATGTCCAAGTGTTATTCTTCTCAATCTGTTCTAATTCTTCTTCCATAACTTTAATCCAAAATTTATCTTCACATGCCTCATTAATTGATGATGGTTCAATTTGAGAAATAAGGCATACCTCTTCATTTTCCAATCTTCCTCTTGTCATAACTCCTCTATATTTGTTTCCAATTATCTGATCTTCAGAATGATTCAATCTTACATACCGGGGTGTCTTTGTTTGTTGTTGTTCCTCAGTTACTGTGGAATTTTCAGATGATACCGGTGTAACTGGATCTTCATTCTGTGTCGGTGGGTTCAGTGTAGATTCATTTGACAAAATTTCTGTTGCCGGTTCAAAATCCATATACCTTGAAGTTCCTCTGAATTGTTCATCAATTTTTACATTTGTGCTTTCAACAATTTTCTGCAATCTTCTGTTAAAACATCTGTATGCTTTTCTCTTAGATGAATAACCAAGAAATATTCCTTCATCACTTCTAGGATCAAATTTTCCAATATACTCATCTCTTCTAATATAGCATTTACTTCCAAAAATTCTAAAATATTTAAGAGTAGGAGTAATGCCAAACCATAGTTCATGAGGGGTCTTACTAGTTTCACCTTTGATGTGAACTTTGTTGAATGTATAGACCGTTGTACTTACCACCTCTCTCCAGTATACATGTGGTAAGTTTGCTTCTGATAACATACTTCTTGTTGCATCCAAGATAGTTCTATTTTTCCTTTCAACAACTCCATTCTGTTGTGGTGTCTGAGGTGCTGATAGCTGTCTTCTAATTCCATTCACTTCACAGAATGCATTAAATTCCTTAGATGTAAATTCACCTCCTTGATCTGATCTTAAACATTTGATTTTCTTACCGGTTTCATTTTCAACCATTGCTTTGAATAGTTTAAACTTTCCAAGTGCTTCTAATTTTTCTCTGAGAAAAGTAACCCAACACATTCTAGAGTAGTCATCAATGAGTAGCATGAAATATCTATCACCTTGTAAGCTTTTACTTCTAGCTGGACCACATAAATCAGTATGAATTAAATCAAGAGCATTATTTGATTTCTCTAGAATACTTTTGAAACTAGCTCTAACCTGTTTTCCAAATTGACATTCCTTACATACTATATTGTGAGGTTTGACAATTTTAGGTAAATCTCTGATTGCCTTAGTAGTACTAATTTTTACCATACAATCAAAATTTACATGACAGAGTCTCTTATGCCATAACCAACTTTCATCAATGTGTGCAATCAAGCATGTCTTTTCACTATTATTCAAATGAAAGATATTACCTCTAGTCTGATTACCGTTTGCAATTTCTAAACCAGTTCTGTTCATAATTTTGTATTTACCATTTTTGAACTGTAACTGAAATCCTTTCTCAACTAATTGACCAACACTCATAAGATTATGTTTTAAACCTTCAACATAGTAAACATTTTCAGTGTTATGCTTACCATCAAGAGATATTGAACCCTTACCTTTTATTGAACAAGCTTTTTCATCTCCAAATCTTACTGGACCTTCATTATATTCTTGAAAGTTCAAGAATTTACTTTTGTCACCAGTCATGTGATGTGAACATCCTGAATCAATGATCCATTCATCCTTTACTTCAATTTTTGCTACCAAGGCCTGTTCTACTGGTTACAATGCAGGTGTTGGTTGATCTTCTATTATAGCAACAAAAACTCATCCATTGTCTACCGGATCCTCATCAGAATCATCAGTTACTCCTTCATCAGCAGCATAACAAGATTTGTCCTTATTCTTCTTGAATCTGTATCTCTAATATTCAGGATTAGGCTTGTATGTCCTTCTAGCTTCTTCTCTTAACCTAGCATGTCTATCGAGGCATCTTGAAGCCATATGACCAATCTTATTGCAATTAAAACATGTAAAGGGTGCTTTCCCTTTATACTTACTTCCAACTGGACCTTTAGGCATTTTTCTTGCAAATAGTGCTTCAAGTTCTTCAAGTTCTTCATTTCTCTCGTGCTTTCTTCAATTTCTCTTGCATAAAAGGCTTTCCAATTAGATTTGTCAAATGATTGTGCAGATGATGTTGATGCCTTAAAAGCTAAATCTGTCTTTATAGTAGCAACAGGACCAAATTCCTCAATTTCAAAGGCTGATATTTTTCCAATCAATGTATCCCTAGTTACTAATGTGTTAGGCATTGTTCTAAGCTCATTTATTGCAGTAACTTTCATTTTGTATGCTGGTGGCAATCCTCTTAACACTTTTAAAACAATTTCATCTTCACTTAAGGTTCCTCCACAACATTTAATAACCAAAATAAT
This sequence comes from Cryptomeria japonica, assembly GCF_030272615.1. Lineage (NCBI taxonomy): Eukaryota > Viridiplantae > Streptophyta > Pinopsida > Cupressales > Cupressaceae > Cryptomeria > Cryptomeria japonica. The sequence continues at coordinate 142,201,343 of NC_081413.1, read as the reverse complement.
TTCATTTACTCTTTCCATAAAAATAGAAATTCTTTCATCCTCTTCCATTTTTAGACTTTCATACCTGACCTGGAAGCTTTCAAGTTTTGCAATTTTAACTATGGAATCTCCTTCATTTAGTGTTTCCAAATGATCCCAAATAGCTTTAGCAATAGACCTATCTGATAGTCCCATGATTTGTTGATCTAATAACGCGCTCAAAAGTGCTTCTCTTGCCTTGCAATCATTTTCTTCATCTTTAGTCAAATTTGGTGGATTAGGTTGACTTGTAGAAGGAGCAGTATAGCCATTCTTTGTAACCTCCCAGATATTTTTTCCAATATAGTTCAGATGTGTCTGCATCCTAATCTTCCATATCCCATAGTTGGTTCCATCAAGTTTAGGACTGTCCTTCCTCAAATAGTTGCTAGACATTGGATCTCCTCAAGCTGTTAAGCTTCTACAAAAAGAGGACTAGGCTCTGATACCAATTGTTAGGTTTTGGGGACAACTAAGAGGGGGGGGTGAATCAGTTGTGTAATAATTTTAAACCAAAAACAACTTAATCAAATTGTTGCTTAATACCGATGAAATAGTTTGTTATACCAGTGGACAGATTTAATAGATAAATGCAGTATCGGTAAAGATTAATGCATGAAACTAAAATACAAAGTCATCCACAACACATAACACCAATACTTGTACGTGGAAACCATGTAAGGGAAAAACCACAGTGGGAAACCTTACCCACAATTAGATGATACTACTACAGATAGTAAGTGTACATAAATGGGGTCTGCACATGCAGAAAGGCCAAGCGCCTAGAGCTCACTGCTCAAACACAAATGGGAGTCACACTGACTACAATTGGATGGTTAAATCCAATAAGAATGTAATGCTCAAAATAGGATCTTCATATGCTGGATTTAGTACCGGTGTAGTTCTGATATGCTTTCACAAAAACCTAGCTTCACCTTCAAATGATGTCTGCATGTATAGCTCTTCTTAATCTCGCATATACCTTTGCACAAAAACTTTTTTGCATTCCTCCATCGATCTTACAATTAAGACCTTACATTTATACCATAACCTAAGACCAATTTTAGGAGGTCGGCTCTACAAGATATTACAATAAAATCATTTTACAAATAATACAATATATGATGCAATAACTGATTGAACATGTTAGCTTAATGCATTTACAACAATAATTAATCATCTCCATAGCATGCCATGCTGATCTGGAAAAGATAAACCTGTCGGTGTAATCCTAGACCTATTTGTCGGTAATAGCAAATATGCGAACATGAATATGCTAATAAACAAATCTCCAAGATAAGATGTCCAAACGATGTCTTTGACATTACCAAGTGTTTTCCATGCCATTCCAAGTGCCGGTGATCATTATATCCTACCGGTGTACCATATACCAGTGATTGTGCATTAGTCACTTGCTTCCCGGTGAATGTTGCTAGATCTCCAAAGTGCTAGAGTTGATAAGTGTTTAGTAGGTGTTGACATCAATGACAAAACCATACCAAAATACCAACAATACCAAAGAAAAACAAACCAAACAGCAGACTCTAAGAGCTCAGTTTGAAAATCTAAAAATGAAAGAAGAAGAGAAGATAGGTGATTATCTGCAAAGAGTGGATGAGACTGTGAGTTCTATAAGAGGATTGAGAGAATAAATCAAAGATGAAGTTACTGCCAAAAAGGTTTTGAGATCATTTACCTCAAAGTGTGATACAAAAGTATGAACTACTGAGGAAGCTAAAGACTTAAAAACTTTCTCTATGGAGGAATTGTTTGGCTCTTTGTCTGCCTATGAGATGAGAAAAATAAGTTTTGAACTTTGAAAGAGAGAAGTTGGCTTCAATACCACATAGAAAGGAACAGAACAAGCTACAAATGAAGATGAAAATTATTATGATGTTGTTGTAGCAAATTTTGTTAGGAAACTCAAAAGAGGCTCTATAAATTACAAAGGTAAGTTGCCTTTCAAATGTTTCAACTATGGAAAGAGTGGACATTTTGCATCAAAATGCCCTTATGGAGAAAAGGATGAAGATGAAAAGAAAACAATGAAGTCTTTTGGAAAGGAAAATAGGAAGAACTCTTATAAGCCAAAGAAAAGAAATTTTAAGAAAAAGATCAGTCTTTACATCTTTTAAGATGATGCCTTTGATGAAGAAAGAATCTCTGAAGATTGTTGCAATGAAGGTGAAAGAGAAGTTAATCTCTTTATGGCACAAGGAGAGTTATCTGATGAACATATTGTTGATGATGAAGAAGAGGAAATAGAAGGTGAAGTAGACCTTGAAGGTGAACTTGTGAGTGCACTAGAGGAACTTAGAAAAGTAAGAAAAAAATATAATAAATACAAGAATCTTGCTGCTGAAAAACAAGAGCTATTAAACAAATCTCTTGAGGAATCAAAGAAAGCAATTTCTATTTTGAAGATTCAGTTGGAAGAAGCAAAGAGGAAGTATGAATTAATGAAGTCGGATTTAGAAAGAAATGATAAAGAGTGTCAAAAGTTGGAGGAAGAGATTATGAGTCTCAAAAAAGAACTTGAAAAGAAGAAAGATGAACTAAATATGAGGATTAAGTATGAGGGAAACACTGATGCTTTGAATAAAATGCTGAGAAAATAAAATCACTCCAAAGACATAGAGGGTGTTGGATTTCAAAATGGGCAATGTTCTAATAGTAAGATTCATCAAACAAGGAGATACTCTTCACCTCTTCAAGTGAAAGTGAAGTCAAACATAAGTTCACAGTTAGCAAGCCCAATGAGAAGAAGACATATGCTACTGCTACAAAGAATCATTCAAAGAACTAGTATGTTGATCCTAAAAGAAAAACCAACGTTGATAATGGGGGCTTCACAAAGGTCAAGGATACATGAAGGGTGAGCTAAAGAAGATCGAGCTATGCTTCTCTAAGAAGAAAAATGAGAAACAAATTCAATAATGATTGGTATGTACCTCAATTCCATGTCTATTTCTATAAATGTAATACTCATGGTCATAGAATTGTAGAATGTAGGCTTATGCATAGGTCTCCTCCTAGTTTTGAAAGTATAAATTTATTTGCTACTCTAAGAGATATGAATGTTATTTGTTATCATTTCAATGTGTATGATCATAGGAGTTATGAATGTAGGAGAACTTTATCTCAGTCCTACAATAGATTTTCAAACTCATCATTCAATGTAAATGTAAAATACTATCATTGTCAAAACTTGGGCCACATTGCAAAACATTGTAATCTTAGGACAGCTAAGAAAATGATGATAGTGTCAATAGATTAACCTAATGCAAAATCACAACAAAATGGGACAACCAAAAAGAAGAAAGAATCCAAATGTAATGCCTGCCAAAATACCTTAGAGAAACTAAGCATCTAACAAACAAAAGGAGATAATTAATTTTTTTTCACATCTATCAAAAACTAATGCAACACCTAACATCTCCATCTAATTACATTCATTAACCATTAAAACAATATGAACATACATCATTTCTCCTTTCATCAAATAACACAAGCGAAAATAACATAACATCATTAACCTTTCCCTAGGGTGCTTCAACATCATTACTTAATTCATTACCACAATAACATACTACACACATGATAGGTAAATTTCATCTTACTTTAATGCATCATATTTTAATTCTCTAACCATGAGATATGTAACCTACAACATTATTTATTCCTCATGATATGCATAATTTCCTCTTTCAAGATTAATTTACATTCTAACTTGCTTCCTAACATTCCTTGGAATAATACAACTGAACTACAATGCAAACCCATTTATATTCCAACCTACAATTCATCTTGAAAATACAATTATATTAAATACATCATGATCCTAGCTCTTTATACTACAAGAATCCATCTACTATATACAAGAATTTTGCATTACATGCACTCCATCTTATTTATTACATAAATCTGCTACAAGGTACATCCATAGTCCATCATTAAGAAGAATCCACATCCACACAAGAAGAATACAAGAGAACATCCCAATGGATAAAAAACACCAACCACCCGACCATGTGGAACCAAAGGAACCACCCCCCGTGCTAGGAGATGACACAAGGTACCATCACACGCTCTAAACCTAAGTTGGAACCCTAACCAAAGAGACTAACAACACAAGGAGTCTCATGCAAGAACTCACACAATACAACAAGAATGAACTCCCCGAGGTGTAAAACTCATCAAGACATAAATGCATCCAATAAGCATTATCATAAATCATAAAGGGGAACACATGTAGTAAGTGGAGTGTCATAACATGACATCCTCAAAATATAATAATGTTGTTAGATACTTGATCAGTCCCAAAGACACTGAGAGTGGGGGTGAATCACTGTCTAACTGGTTTATGAAATATTTAAACTTGTTTGCAACTTTACAACCTAAATTAATGTATCGATAAACAAGCAATAAAACAATAAAGAGAAATAATAGTATAACCATTAATGCACACCATAACACATATATTTTGGCGAGGAAACCCGATAGGGGAAAAACCTCGATGGGATTTGTGACCTACAATATTTACTCACTGGCCAATATGAATAAATATTACTGATACAATAGGGGCCTGCACATGTAGGAAGACCAACATCCTAGAGATCACTGCTCAATCACAAAAAAGGAGTCCCACTGACTACAAATTTGGATGATTAAATCCAATGACAATGTACTGCTCATAATAGCATCTGCAGTGCTGGATTCAGTATTGGTTTAAGCTCTATCAAATACCTTTGCCATAAACCTTTCTTTGCTCTGCTCTTCTCTTATTTGCTCATCAAAATTCATATACATATACTCTCTCTCATAGTCATTACCTAATTACATATCCTTCCTTCGCTTACATACCATACATTCTTTTTCACATTTCAAAATGACCTATAAGATTTCATACATATATGAGTCTTTAAAATACATCATGTCGGCTATGCAATATAATTACAATACAAAATAATATAATTTCCATGTCGACTGGGGTGTCTATAAGATCTTCTATTGATCTAGACTAGGTGTCAGTGAGAATAATCTTGTCGTGCCTATCGGTGCCGGTAGATGATGTCTATTGTTGGCGTAAGCTGTGAACCATGTTACTAGTTGGTTGCCATCAATGACAACATCAACTATTCTCATTTGAGTGTAGAATGCCAACAATATCCCCCTTTGGCATTGATAGAAACACTCATGAGAAAAATCCAAAAATTGATTCCAAAAGTGAAGTCCAAAACTGATCCAAAAATAGGAGTGCTCCCCCTGAGCAAATAATCTCTTCTATACATTTTTCTCCATACTACTACTCCCCCTTTGACATTAATGATAAATGATGTAAAAAAGAATCAAAGAATTTAAAATTCTACCTCATAGCCTATATCTGGTTATGTACAATTTGGAATATATCAACCAAAATTAGATTAAGACTTTGCATGAATTTGGTACTATCAGAGATAATGGTTTCAGTCTGCTGGATCATACCGTTCAGATAATTCATATGTTGTTCTGGTGATCTTTCTCCCTAAATTGGGTCTTTAGACAACTCAATCCACTAAGTTATAAGGTTTTCCAATCTAGGATCAAGTTTGTTTTTTAGCTCATGTGCCTTCATTCTTATCCTTGCTTTTTCTTTTTCTAGTTTGTCAATCTTTTCCTCAAAAACTGTCATTTCTTGATAAAAAAAATTGAGGTAAGTTCCAAAGAACCTATCATGTGGTCTTCTATATCATCAATCTATTTTTGTGTTTTCTTTATCTCCTCCTCAATGTCTTCTGTCAGGTTGTGAGACTTGCATGCTTCCATATACAATTCTTTATATTCCAGAATAGTGGAATTAAGTACTAGTAATAAAGAATCAATATGCTTAGTACAATCCTTGGTAGTCTTATCAAAGAATTCACTTTTCTCCTTGTTCACACTTTCCTTAATAGTATCTTCATTTATTTTATCTATAGTTAGCATATTTGAAGCAATGAATTTGGATAATGTGTCCAATTTACCTAAAGATTCATCAATATGATCTACCTTACAAGCTGGTGCAATCATTTTCAATATAGGTAATGTATCATCAATGGCCTTAAATGCTAAGGCATTGCAATCTGTGATCCTCTTTATTGAATCCAAAAGTACATCAGTCACATTAGTAGGTCTGTAATCCATGGTGGAAGTGCTAGGCTTAGCAATAACTTTCTTTTCTTCAGATACTTGTCCAATTGCCTTAACCACTTCTTCCTTGTTTCCATCATTGACCTCTTCTTTATTCACTATTTCTTCCTTTTGCTCATTCTGTGTTTCAACTTTGTTTTCAACCTTACTGTCATCCTTACTCTCTATCTTGCTAACTGTTGGTTCAACTATACTCTATTTAGGTTCTTTCTCTGTCGGTTTCTCTACCTTTTGCTGAGTGTCAACATTTATAGGTTCAGTTTGTGCTTTTACCTCTCCTTATGCTTGTGCTTCTGTCGGTTTCTCAATGTTATGCTAAGTAGCATCTGGGATGATATCAGGTTTCTCAACTTCTACTGGTATCTCAATGTTCTGAGAGTCAACAGTGTTTATTAGTGATTCAGAGATATCAATATTTGTAGCATCAGTTTACTTTACCTCTGTGGTTTCCTTGTCCATGACAATGTTCAAGTCTCATGTGTCCACATTCATGGTAAAAAGAACTTCAGATTCCAAATTAGTGTCATCTCTCATTATTTCCTCTGCCTTCTCTTTCAGTTGACTATCAGTTTGTACTGGTGCTTCTGTAGTTATTGGCGGGGTGTCCTGTGTCGGTGGAGGAAGGTTATCCCTGACTATTATATTAGGTACAGTACCAATTTTACCTTTACCTTTATCCTTCTGATATACCTTTGTAAAAGACTTGTCCATTTTCTATCTATCCTTTTCTTCTTTCTTTTCTCTTTCCACAAAAAATATGTCCCACTTGTCTGTTGTCTCATCTTCAATTTCCTTTACTCGGCCTACCATAAGGCTAATCTGTCGGTGACCACATACAAAAACTATTCTATTTGCCTCTAAAATTAAGTCATCAATTTCCTATTTGGAGTTAATAGGATGTACATCAAGTAGAGCCTCTACTTTAAATTTCTTATCTAATTCCATTACCAACATCCTTTTAGCTTCTAACCTCAAATACAAATCATTAGGTAGATCATCTACAACCTCAATGAGAACTTTCTTGTAGATATCTAGGTGCAAAATAATGCTTTCCTGTATAGTGTTTTTATCTGAATCTTTGAAAGAATGATAAAGTTTATTTACATTGCTAAGGTTACCTTCTTGTGTAATTTCATTTATCAACTCTTCCGATGAAAGAGTATCTGGTGCCTTAGGTTCTTGTTTCTTCTTTGGACCACTAGGCTCTCTTAAAACTTGTTGTTTCTTTCTTTGAGTCCTTGAATTCTTTGGAGAAGGAACAGGTTCCAGTGAAGATTTTCTTTTCTTCCTTTCAATTCTTTTAAATTTAGCTGCTTTATCACTTTCTATCTCAGAAGAAGCAACAACCAGGGAAATAAGCTATTGTTGTCTACTCTGATTGACTTTCTTTCATACTAGAAGCAATACCACCAAGACTCGTCAAACCTTCTGTAACATCTTTTACCATTTTAGAAGCATCTTTCATGAATTTGTCTCTTTTCTTTCTCTGCTTCATCATGGCTACATCACTTTCAATTGTTTCAGCACTACCAAATATTTTCTCTGATGGTTCTGGTGGAGCATTTAGGATTATTTTTTAATATGATTCCAAAATGTGAGAGTCCACCTCATATCCCATTTCAGTAATCCATACTGTTCTGGGTCTAACTGCTTCCATCTAGATTTCATCTCTCTTTACTACAAGGCATATTTGTTTATCATTTTTGTCTACGATGCTTTGGGAAATCCTTTCTCTCTGTTCATTTTAGTTTGAAAATTCTTAAAGTAATCTTTAACCAACTCATAACTATTAGCTCCCATATCGGTGATTGCCTCCTTTATCTTTTTTTCAATAGAAATATCACAGGCAAAATCCTTATGACCTATGCCAGGGATCTCCTTTTAAAAGTAAAGCATTAAACATACTAACAGATTTCCAAATTTGAATGTTCCTTTCTTGTCACCTTTTATCTTATCCAAATTTTCTAGCAATTCATCCTTTAACCATTCACAAATATCAATCTTCACATTGTTTACAATCATCTCATGTGCACTGTGAATGCATGAACTAGACACAAAATTCAACCTATTTGTGTGACCAACTTTATATCCAATTATCATGCTAGAAAATTTAACATTTTTATCCTTTATGTCATTAAGCCTAAGTGACTGGTTGTCATATGTAGCTCTAGTTAAGCTCATAACTTCCTTGTTAGGGATTTTCTTCTTCTTGTCAGGTCTAGAACTGGTGGAGGGTAAACCAATAACAACTTTAATAGCTTCCTCGGTAATCTTGAATGTCGAGTCCAAGCACATAAATTCTCTGTGAACCCTTTTAACTGTGAAATCCTTGAATGCCCTGAAAAGACCTCTGTTGCTTCACCTTTAGAATTCCTTTTCTCCATTTCACTCTCTTTGAATGCTTGGATGCTTGGTGAATTGAAATGGAAGGTTCCAATGCCTTTATAACCAAAATTTGACTTACAACCATAGTAAATGCTCATCGGTGAAGTTAAAAACTCTACATATATATCGGTAAAGAAGAAATATAACTTATTACCATCAACTGAGGGTAAATGCATGATTTTCAATTTGTTGCCTTATCCCTAAGGATTATTCCTTAGTTGGATGAAGAATCTCCTGTCGATGCAGGATTACCCTGTTCTGTCAGTGCAGTGACAAATTCATCACTTCTTTGATCTCTCTTCCTAATCCATTGTTTTGAAAATTCTTGTCTGATTTTAGTCACCTTCTCTTTGCCTTTGTTATTAGTTCCTTTATTGTTTGCCAGTATAGTCTTGCTTCTACAAAATTTTGCAATATGCCCAATCTTGTTACATGCATAATAAGTTACATTGTTTCTCTGAGTAGCCTTTCCATAACCTTGACCGGTTTGAGTTCTGCATTGATTAGATAAATGTCCAAATCTACCACAAACATAGCATTTCACATTCATTCTGCAATTGTCTAAGTTATAACCATTTTTATTGCATTTGGAACATTGACCAATGGGTAAGTTTGTATTCTGATTATTCCTAAATCTACACTGATTTTCTCTATGACCAAATTTGTTGCAATTAAAACATTTCCCATTAAATTTATAATCATTAGGCTGCCTTACCGGTTTGCTGTGATCATGGTTGTTTGCAATCCCAGAACTTTCTCCACGTTCAAATCCAACTTCAATTGTTTCTCCATCAGGTTTCTGACTTTTCAATATATCATCAAGATTATCTTAACTCTTCTTGAATTTATCTTTGTATTCATTTGTAGTGACCAACTCGCTATCCAAAGTGCTAACTTGTCTCAAAAGTTCCTCTTTGTCATGTTGCATGTGAATTAAATCAGTTTTGAACATATTATTTTCATAACTAAGCCTTTGAGATTCATCTGATCTTTCATTTAGTCTTTTGGGCAAATCTTCCTCATTCCTCTTTCTATCTTCAATATCCTTGCATAGTCTCATGGTTAAATCTTGCATCTCATTCTTCATGTTACTGTTCTCTTGTCTCAATTTGTCTACAATATCTCTAAGAGTTTCTTTTTCTTCATCATCTTGATTTTGCAATTGCACATGTAATTCTTTTCTCTTATTCTTTGCTATAACCAAGTTATCTTGAAGTGCTTTGATAAATTCCCAAGCAATTTTGAGTTCATCTTCCAGTTTGATATTCATCAAATTTTCTATATCAAAATCTTCAAGAGCTCCTTCCAACTATTGTCTCAAAATTTCCATTGATATTGGTTTCAGAATCTTCCTCAAGCTATTAGGCTTTTGCAAATAAAGGACTAGGCTCTGATACTAATTGTTAGATACTTGATCAATCCCAAAGACACTAAGAGGGGGGGGTGAATCGATGTCTAACCGATTTATGAAATATTTAAACTTGTTTACAACTTTACAACCCAAATTAATGTACCAGTAAACAAGCAATAAAGAAATAAAGAGAAATAACAGTATAACCATTAATCTACACCATAACACGGATATTTTGGTGAGGAAAACCGATAGGGGAAAAACCTCGGTGGGATTTGTGACCCATAATATTTACTCACTGGCCAATATGAATAAATATTACTAATACAATAGGGTCCTGCACATGTAGGAAGGCCAACAGCCTAGAGCTCACTGCTCAATCACAAAAAAGGAGTCCCATTGACTACAAAATTGGATGATTAAATCCAATGATAATGTACTACTCAAAATAGTATTTGCAATGCTAGATTTAGTACTGGTTTAAGCTCTGTCAAATACCTCTATCATAAACCTTTCTTCACTCTTCTCTTCTCTTATTCGCTCATCAAAATTATTACATCAAAATGCATGTACAGATATTCGTTCTCATAGTCATTACCTAATTACATATCCTTCCTTCGCTTACATACCATACATTCTTTTTCATATTTAAAAATGACCTATAAGATCTCATACATATATGAGTCTTTACAATATATCATGTCATCTATACAATATAATTACAATACAAAACAATATAATTTCCATGTCGGCTGGGGTCTTGCTAAGATCTTCTGTTGGTGTAGACTGGGTACCGGTGAGAGTAATCTTGGTGTGCTTGCTAGTGCCGATAGATGATGTCTATTGCTAGTGTAAGTTGTGAACCATGCTACCAGTTGGTTGCCATTAATGATAACATCAACTATTCTCATTTGAGTGTAGAATGCCAACAAACGTAAGGCACTAGCCTGATGGACATTTGGAGCCATCTCAACCTATGAGAGACTAAGGGAGATTATCTTACCGCCTTCATAACCTTATCATGCTTATCCTAAAACATCCTCCCTAGGAATAAGTCATGAGGCTCAAATCAATTTATCATCTTATTAATTAATCTAGCTACCCAACCCATCAATTATTAGGTCATCACTTATTTACAATTCATGGTAGACTCCAATGTGCCCTGGTGGTCTAGACTTCATGCATCCTTACAAGGAACCTCATGCAAGCCTATCTTTCATGACCCCGGTCATCACAAGGAAGCTTACTCCTCCTAACATGGCCCAATAATAAATCACAAGAGGGTCTAACCAAGCTGGAAAAGAACATTCACATGTAGCCAATAGCTTCCACACATACTCTCACAATATATGCAAGGATACAACAATATCAAAGATAATAACATGAGCCTCTTGGCTAGCAATAATAAAGACATATCAAGCCATCAAAATCTTCCATCAAATAAAATATAACATCACATCAAGGCCAACTCACTTGCTGGTCCAAAATAGTATTATAATCATCTAAAATAATGATGGCTTATCAACATGGAAGAGGATCCATAACATCCACAATGGCATAGAGAAATAAATATACTTAAACCATCAAAATACATCAAAACTGATCAAACCCAAAACTCAAAAAATATTAGCAGACCTCAAATAAAGCCTCTGGTACAAAATTCAACTCGGGACAATACCTAAAAAATGACCAAAAGTGAGAAAACATAGAACACAGGCAGTTTAGCACTTTTATCCCATAGAATAACGCTTTTGTAAAATAGAACAACACTTTCATCCCATAGGACAACACAAACATTTCCAGAATCACGCATACATCTTCTAAGATAATGCATGCATTCTCAGATTCATGCTTATGCTTGTCGAGACAATAATTATGTTGTGAAGAACAACGTGAACATAATATAGAACAATGGTTTTATATATTTAAATAACGCTCTCACTGAAACAACGCATTTACATATTTAACACAGAAAAATCAGAAAACTTACGACAAAAAAATAAATTCCAAATTTAAACAAAGGGGATCGAAAAACACATGAATAGAGACGCCCAAAAACAAGGAATATTTTTGATTAAATGACAATCCCAAAGACACTGAGAGGGGGGATTTAATCAATGTCTAACCGGTTAGCAGAATATTTAAACTTGTTTAAAACTTTGCATCCCAAAATAGTGTACCGGTAAATAATAATTAATGTAGCAAATAAGAATAATAGAGACAACATAGAGAACACACCATAGCACAAGATATTTAATGAGGAAACCCGGTGTGGGAAAAACCTCGGTGGGATTTGTGACCCACAATATTTACTCACTAGTCAATGAATAAATACTACTTACAATGAGGGGCCTGCACATGCAGGGAGGCCAACTGCCTAGAGCTCACTGCTCAATCACAAAATAGAAGTCACACTAACTACAAAATGGATTATCAAAATCCAATATAATGTACTACTCAAAACAACATCTCATATGTCAGGTTTAGTACAAGTTTAAGCTTAGACAATAATCAAAACCTTCACTATCAACTATATCACCTTATACAAAATTGCCTTATGTTTCTCATCCATTTTCATACCTAAAATGACCTATAAGATCTCATACATATATGAGTCTTTAACAATATACCATGTCATCTTTACAAAGGATAATTACATTACAAAACAATAAACAAAAGTTTATTCCATGTCAGCTTGAGTGTCGGTATGCATTGTTGCCGATGTCGGTGAAGTGCCTATCGGTGTATGTAGAAATCTATTACCGGTGCCGGTATCTGTCGGTTGGTTTCTAGTTGGTTGGTTGCCATCACTGACAACATCAACTATTCTCATAAGAGTTTAGAATGCCAACAATCTCCCCCTTTGGAATTGATGGCAACACTCATGAGAAAAATCCAAAACTATTTCCAAAAACTAAAGTCCAAAAAGATTTCAAAAAGATGTGCTCCCCCTAAGCAAACGATCTCCTCTGTACATGCATTTTGTCTCCACTACTCCCCCTTTGACATCAATAATAGAGGATGTCAAAAATAGTCAAACGAGTGCAAAAATTTCACCTCAAAGTCTATAACCGGTTGGTTACAATCTGAAAAATATCTGCCAAAATTAAATTTAGACTCTGCATAAACCTTTTGCTATCATTCAAAGTTGCCTCAGTCTATTGGATCATGCCGGTGAGATAATGCATTTATTCCTCCGGTGATCTCTCTCCTTGAATTAATGCCTTAGATATTTCAATTCTCTGAGTAATCAGATTATCCAACTTAGGACAATGTTTATCTTTAATTTCCCGGGCATTTGACCTTATCCTTGCCTTCTCTTTCTCAAGTTTCTCTAACTTCTCAAAACCTGCCATTTCCTGCTCAAAAACTGATATATGTTTGGATGAACCAATTATATTATCTTCTATGTCATCAATTTATTTATGTGTTTTTCTGATCTCCTTATCTATGTCCTTTGTCAAAAGGTGAGGTTTGCATGTTTCCCTATATAGCTCCTTGTACTCTAGAATTGTAGAGTTAAGTACTGGTAATAATGTATTTACATGATCTGTACATTTCTTTATAGTGTCTTCAAAGAATGTGTTTTTCTCCTTTTCAACTCTCTCCTTAATTGTGTCCTCATTCACCTTGTCAATAGTTATTACATTATCAACAATAAATTTAGACAATGTGTCTAATTTACCTAAAGAATTCATGATGTGATCTATTTTACAATTTGGTGCAATCAACTTGAGAATAGGTAATGTGTTATCAATTGCCTTATAGGCCAATGTATTGCAATCTATTATCTTCTTAATTGAATCCAAAAGTACCTCTGTAACATTGGTAGGTCTGAATTCAGTTGTAGATGTGCTTGATGTCTGACTAATATTTTTATTACCTCTTTGCTTCCATCAGATGTGTCCAATTTGCTTGCATTTTCTTTTGGTGGATCAGTCTGTGTTTGCATCTCAACCTTTAAAGGTTTCTCAGACTATGTTGGTTGCTCTGTTTGTGTTGATGTCTTAGTTTCAATAGTTTGTACCAATTCTTATGCTATGTTGCTATTGTCAACATTGTGTGACTTAACTTCAGAGGTTTCCTTATCCACAACAATTTTTACTTCTTGTGTATCCACATTCATTGTAAAAACAATTTCTTACTCAGGATTAGTAGCAGATTGATTTCATGGTTGAGAATATCAACAACAGAATCAGAATATGTTGCAGCAGCAACTAACAGTACTCAGGTATTATGGATTAAGCAAATGTTGAGGGACATAAAGGTAAAATGAAATGAACCTATAATCATTTACTATGATAATTCAGCAACAATTGATATATCTAAGAATCCGGTATTTCACTCTAAACCTAAACATGTTTCTATCAAATATAATTTTTTGAAACAGAATGTTGAAGCAAAAGAAGTGAGATTGGTTTATATGAATACTAAAGAGCAAATTGTAGTATCTTTACTAAGTCTTTGCCTAAGGAAACTTTTGAATATCTCAGAGAGTAGCTTGGGGTTATACCCTCACCAGTAGAGATTTAGACATTTGATGATTGGCATCAAACCGACAGAATTAACATAGAAACTTTTTTTCTGGATTTAATGGAAGAGAGCTACTTCTCAGGGGAAGTAGGTTATAACAATTGGTTATATCAATTGGTTTTATCTGGTATTTGTATTGCTTTGGCATTTGATGTCAAAGGGGGAGAGATATCTATGGAAAAAAAAAACATTAGCCTTTATGGAGATATTATTCATTGGGGGAGTGATATATACTCTCTGCATTTGTATTTTGATTTTTGGTATTGATCTATTTTGGAGATTGTTGGTTTTTGGCATTCTGTTTTGGCACTTAGATGTTTTTCCATCTTGTGTTGCCATCAATGCCAAAGGGGGAGATTGTTGGTATTATGGATGTGTTGCATTTGTTTTGTCATTGATGTCAACACTTATCAACACTTATCCTTCTAGAGATCTTTGGTTATGTTGAACCGGAACATTATGTTCACCGGCAAGTTCAGTGACTTATGCACAGTCATCGGTATATTGTTCACAGGTAGGTTATATTGTTCACCATCACTGAAGATGACTTGTTATCATTTGGAGATCACTTGGTTATATCAAAGACATGGTTTGGATACTTGGTTTTGGTATTTTGGTTATTGGTCTAATTGGGTTGACATATTTGTTGTTACTGACAAATTGGTCTAGGTTATGGACCGACATGCATTATATATTCCAGATCAGCACGACACGTTATGGAGATGATTTAATCAATTGGACGTTATTGTAATTACATTAATCAGACATGATGCATTGCATTGTGACTTATCTATAATTGATTTATTTGTAATATTCTTTATTAGCTAACCTACACATTTGGTCTTAGATTTTGGTATATATGTAAAATCTCAATTGTGAGATGACATAGGTGGTATGTAAGGTTATGACATTGTAACATGGTATGTGTGAACATTGAAGATCATATGAGAAGACCATAGAGAAGGATATTATCAGAGCTTAACCGATACTAAATCCAGCATTGGAGATGCTACTTTGAGTAGTACATTATCATTGGATTTAATCATCCAATTTTAGTCAGTGTGACTCTTATTTTGTGATTGAGCAGTGAGCTCTAGGCGGTTGGCCTTTCTGCATGTGCAGAACCCCATTTGTATACACATACTATCTGCAGTAGTATCATTTTATTGTGGGTAAGGTTTCCCACCATGGTTTTTCTCCTTATAGGGCTTCCACGTATAAATATCCGTGTTATGTGTTGTGGATGTTGTTTCTCTTTCTGTTATATGCATTGAGTTTCACCGGTACTGACATTAACTATTAAACTGTTAACCGACATTAAGTTTGGTACACCGGTATTAAGTATCAAGTTTGATTAAGTTATATTTGGGTTAAAATTAATAGACAACTGATTCACCCGCCCCTCTCAGTTGCCTCTGGGTCCTAATAGAATACATAGGTATAAACAAGGTAAATAAATTCAGACTATAACTCAAGATCCAATCAAAATTTCTTCACGAAAAAATACATAAAAACCCTTTCAAACTCACAGACAAACCAATGAAACTAAATCCAACCACTCTCAAAGGGGAAAAATATCCATACAAACTCCCATACAAAACAAGAGATTCAACAACCCAAGCTTATACATAAATTTGACAAAGCCGTGAAATGGCATTCCTAGACAACCATAAAATTATTCCTAACAACTATATAAAATCCCAAATAATATAAGATTTCCTCCCCAAATATTAATCTCCAAACAATATTTAAACTATAGAATATCATAATATTTCAACCCAAGCCCAATACACTTGCAGGCACAATGCATACATAGAGAAAACATTAATATCAAAATGTAAGAGTAAAAGAACTCTAACCTGCAACCTATAGTAATGGAATGAAGTTGAAGAAGAGCTCCCACAAAGCCAAACCAAAATCCAACAAAGCTCCAACCAAAACCAAGAGTAAAAGAAATCCAAAATCAGGGAAGAATGCTTGCTGGAAAAATTTCCAGGGAATAGCCAACCCAAAAACCATCACGAGAATGAAAATAAAAAGCAACAATAACCAAAAACCCTAGGCTCAATCTCGGCCAATCAAAATATTCCATTTTGGAATATATTTTACCAACCCACTATATATTATAATTTATTCTCCCATTTTAAATTTAACCAATAAGAGTAAAGGGTAGGTATAGTAAATATAAAATGTACTTATCTAGCTAAGTGGGAATGTTTTATTATTAATTTAATTTAATGTGTTCATACACCCCACTTAGGAAATAAAATTCAAACTATTAAATAAACATAAGCTATAAATAAATAATCCAAATGGGGATTAAAATTAAATTAACCAAAACCTAATAAAATAAAATAAAGAACCAAATAAAAATAAGATATCAAATAAATACTAAACCATAGAAAATAAAATAAATAATTAAGCAATCAAATACCATTAAAGATTAAATCGCAAATATAAAATAAATATTAAATGACAATAAGGCTTATCAAATATTAAATAATCATAAAATCAATAAACATTAATTATCAAATAAATATAAATATCTAATAATTAAATATTCAAAACTAATAATTGAAATACATTAAAATAAACATTAATAAATATAAAACCACACATCAAGAGCCACATAATTAGTCTAACATAATGAAGTAGACCAATCGACATAAACTGAACTCATAATACCAAAAAGACCAAGCTTACTAACTGACATGGCGAATTATGCCAAGACGCTAACTACTCACAGTGAACAAATTAGACCTAGAGTATGTGAGGGGAACTCATGCCATCTCTAAACCACATAAGTCATTGGAGCTAAAGACATGCTTCGACCTATGAAGGCAAGTGGAGTCGATGTCCGGTACCTGCAAAGTCTTGCAACCACAAAATGATAATACCACATATACATATACATATATAGAACAAGAAAGTCATAGAGAATCACTATGACACATCTTGCTTGCAATGAGCGATGTGGAATCGTCTCTATCACGAAGATAATCAAACAATAGTCAAACACATCTCATAAACATATCATCAAATGTAATTATGAAGTAGGGTTAGCGTAATCGTAATCATCATCAAAAACCATGATAAATTAAATATATCGATAAACCATCACATAGTGAGCATATAAAATCCATCGAGTACATATATCATCAAATCACATGAGCAATCATGATAGTACCAATATCCATATAGATCATCAAAATAGCATATGTCCAATAGTCTCTAACATCAATAATAAGTAACTGAAGCACATGAGTAATCATCATCCAAATCATCAAATATAGTCTAGATAAGTTTATCAAGCATAATATAAAAGTCAACTCTAGTCAAAATAGGTCAAATCAAGGGTGGACACTACATAAAACAAGTTTGGACATAAAAGGATAAAGATAAGGCTGAGTCAAGTTTGATTGTTCAAACTGCTCTACATGCTGAAAGGAAAAACTTGTGGGTAGTAGATAGTGGTTGTTCCAACCACATGACTAGTGACAAGAAGAAATTTATTAAGATTGAAGATTGGAATGGTGGCTCAACAAGGTTTGGAGACAACTCATCAATCAAAATAAAAGGAAAAGGTACTCTAAACATTGATGGAAAAATGAAGGCTCATGATGTATATTATGTGGAAGGTCTGAAACACAATCTTCTCAGTGTGAGTCAAATGTGTGACAAAGGATAGAAGTTTACATTTGATTCAAAAGGATGTCAAATCAGAAAAGAAAGAAATGGATAGATTGTTACTGAAGGAAAAAGAACAAATGGAAATGTATATAATCTTAAGGAATGCTTTGAGTCTCAATGTATGATGAGACAAGTTAATGAGAGAAAGTTATGGCATAAAAGACAAGACCACATCAATTTTGATAATCTTGTTAGGGTAAGAAAGAAAGGGTATGTACGACACATACCTCAAATTATTAAGCCAGAAAGCACCTTTTGCGATGAGTGTCAAAAAGGAAAACAAACCATTGTTAGATTCAAAACTAAAGAATATTATACCTCAAGGTCTTTAGATCTTGTGCATATAGATTTGTGTGGACCTACAAGAACAAGAGCCATAAATGGAGAAAGATACTTCATTCTTCTCATAGATGACTTCTCAAGGATGACATGGGTCACGTTCTTGCAAGACAAATCACAAGCATTTGAGAGATTCAAGATCTTCAAGAAAATGGTTGAGAAGGAGAGTGGTTACAAGCTAAAATGTTTGAGATCAGATCATGGAGGTGAGTTCCCATCAAATGAATTTGAAGACTAGTGTGAGAGACATGGAATCAGAAGACAATATTCTTCCCTTAGGACACCACAACAAAATGGTGTTGTGGAAAGGAAGAATAGAATAGTCAAGGAGATGGCAACTACAATGTTGAATGAAATTAATCTACTTGATGTTTATTGGAAAGAGGCAGTTCACACTGTTGTATATACACTAAATAAAGTGCAATTAAGAGTAAACAACAAAATGACACCTTATGAGATATGGTATGATAGGGAACCATTACTCAAGTATTTCAAGGTGTCTGGTAGCAAGTGCTCCATCAAAAGAGATGAAGATGGATTAGGAAGTTTTGATTCAAGAAGTGATGAAGGTAGCTTATTGGGGTATTTTACTCGCAACAAGGCCTACAAGTGTTTCAAAAAAGACTAAAGATAGTAATTGAGAGTGTACATGTAAAAGTAGATAAAGATATACATATAGGAACTCTAAGCAAGTAAACTTCTTCATTATGAAAGAGATGGAACCCAAGACATTTGATGAAGCCAGCAAGAGTGAAGAGTGGTTCAAGGCAATGGAAGAAGAGTTGCAGTAGATGGAAAAGAAAAAAACATGGGAACTGGTTCCTAGGCAAGAAGACAAGAATGTCATTAGGATTAAATGGGTCTATAGGAGCAAGATAAATGAATAAGGCAAGGTGATAAGGAACAAAGAAAAACTTGTGTGCAAGGGATATGCTCAGGTTGAAGGAATAGATTTTGAGGAGACATTTGCACCAGTTGCAAGACTTGAAGCTATAAGGATGTTCTTGGCATTATCAACATATAAAAGATACAAAGTATATCAAATGGATGTAAAATCTGCATTCTTGAATGACAATCTAGAAGAAGAGGTGTATATAGAGAAACCTGAAGGTTTTCGGCTACATGAAGATGATAACTTTATTTGAAGATTGAAGAATGCATTATATGGTATAAAGCAGACACCTAGAGCATGGTATTTGAGGTTAGATAAGTATCTTCATTAGAAAGGTTTCATAAAGGTAAATGCTAACAACAACCTGTACATTAAGGTGGATGGAAACTACATGATTATAGCTATAGTATATGTAATGCCATCATCTTTGGAGGCAAAGAGGACATCCTATGTAAATAATTTTTTGATCAAACCGGTTAGTACTCCCATGGTGATAGGATGTATGTTGAGCGAAGATGATGAGTCACCTAGTGTTGGTCAGATCTTGTATAGATCCATAATTAACAGCCTATTGTATCTCACAACTTAAAGGCCTAATATTGTACATGCAGTGTGCATGGTTGAAAGATTACAAGTAGCTCCTAAGAAGCCACATGTCAATGTTATAAGGAGGATATTCAAGTATTTGCAGGGAACACATACTTATGGCTTATGGTATCCAAAGAAAGGAGATTTCATTCTACAAGCATATATTGATGTTGATTGAGTAGGATGTGTAGATGATAGGAAGAGAATCAGTGGTGGAGCTTTCTTACTTGGAAATAGATTGGTGTCATGGCACAACAAAAAGAAAGGGTCCATTTCACTATCAACTGCTAAAGCTAAATATATTGCAGCTACCACATGTTGTTCTCAAATTTTGTGGATGAAGCAAACTCTCAAAGACATTCAGGTAGATTTTTTGGATCATATTCCCATCATATGTGACAACTCAAGTACAATCAATATATCAAAGAACCTTGTCATGCATTCTAGGGCAAAGCACATTGCAATCAAATATCATTTTCTTAGGGAAAAGGTTACAGAGAAAGAAGTGAAAGTTGAATATGTTTGTACTGGTAAACAAATAGTTGATCTATCTTTCCTAAGCCACTACCCAAGGATAGTTTTGAGTACTTGAGACAAAAATTGGGTGTTGTCTCTATTAGACAAATCTGATATCAAGAGTAAACTGAGGAGGGGGGGTTGAATCAGTTTACTCTAAAAATTTAGAGCTATTGCATATCAAAACCTTTGAATAGGAGCACAAAGAAACCAACACAATGAAAGATAGAACATGAAAGGATAGTACACAGAACACCAATATTTTTGATGTAGAAAACTTGGTAAAGGGAAAAACGATGATGGGAAACCCTACCCACAATTAGATAATACTTCTATAGCAGTATGTGAAATAATTACAATGGCAATTGCACTTGCAATTAGGGAAATCACCTAGAGATTACTGCTCATCACAAAAAGAAGCCTCACTGACTTACATAAACACTGTACTACAATCTAGAAAGAACGAACTGTGAAAGCAATATCTACTAATGCTTGATACAGTTCCAGTTAAGCACATATGTCTTCCCTATAGTAAAAAAACCTTCTCAAACCTTCACTGAATGATATAACCTTGTTTGCACGTAAAACACTCTTTGATAATGCATACATAACCATCCCATGATACCAATTACATGAATAAGTCAGCTATAAATATAGATCATCAACCTTATTGACAAGGTCGGCTAAACCCTAAACCCATAAACCCATAACTACAAAATTATATCACACAATATGACCACACCAATATTATGATTTCCATTATATAGCATGAACCTAATTCATGTAACCAAACAATTTCATCCGCTGGAAAATCTGTTAAGACCAAAATCCAACATGCTTCACCAACTGGTAGAAACTCTTAGTGAAATAACAAAAAGTTTAACCGGATCCAAATAGGACCATCATAACAGAATACCAACCAATGCAACACCATCAAATAGCTAGAACACAATCAAGAAGCACCATCAGCACAATAGAAACCGTTCCCATAAGTCAAACCAAAATCATCTGATCAAATTATCAAATAATGCTTACAGGTAAAGCTAACCTGTACTAGGAAATACCAATTGGGAACAAAAGTGATAGCAATTCGAGCACCAAATCATGAACCAACAGTATGTGGCAAGCATATAACCATCTAGAATAAGAATCCAAGATCGATTCCAGAGATCTGATCATATCGGATTAGAATCATAGACAAAACCAAGATGATCACCAAGACTATCAAGGATAGGTCCAATCGAGATACAACGTTGACATCAATGACAACATTAAATAAAATATAGTATATTTCCAGCAATCTCCCCCTTTGGAATTGATAGCAACACTGAATGTGAAAAACATCCAAGTGCCAAGAAATGCCAACAATCTCCCCCATGCAATGTTTCTCTAAATAATGACTATTTTTCACATGAACACCATCTCTCCCTTTGACATCAATGACAAAGGATGGATACCAAACCAAAAATATTGAACCAAACAACTGACTACTCCCCCTGGTTAGTAGCATCATCTCATCAACCCGAATCAGAAAGGTATGTATGATAAGCTCACTAGATTGATGCATCCCTATATCTCTAAGTCTCTTTCGGAGGGTTGGTAACCCCCAACTAATTTCTAAGATATTCAAAAGTTTCTTTAGGCAATGGTTTAGTTATAATATTTGCAATTTTTTCCTTAGTAGGAACATAAACCAATCTGACATCCTTTTCTTCAACCTTTTCCTCCAAGAAATTATACCTTATAGAAATGTGTTTTGATTTAGAATGAAATACCAGATTCTTTGACATATCAATAGCAACAGTATTATCATAGTGAATAGAAATAGGGTCATTGTAACTCACCCTTATATCTTTCAAAATTTGTTTCATCCATAAAATTTGAGTATAGTTGGTAGTAGCAGCTACATATTTTGCTTCAACAACAAACAATGAAGTGCTTGATTCTTTCTTGCTAAGCCACAAGACCAACTTCTTCCCAAGAAAGAATGCACTGCTAGTAGTGCTCTTCCTGTCATCAACATCTCGTGTCCAGTCAAATTCTGTATAGGCACATAATCTGAGGTCATCATTCTTTGGATACCATAACCCAAAATTTTGATATACCTGCCAAATATCTCAATATCCTCTTGATAGAAATATCATGAGTTTCTCTAGGATCTGACTTAAATCTAGAAGCAATACAAACAACATTCATTATATCAAGTCTAGTCTGAGTTAAGTACAACAAACCACCAATAATTGATTTGTATCTACATGGATTCACTTTAGGAGATTCATCAACAATTTGCAACCAGTTATCCTAGGAGTACCAACAGGTTCAAAATTCTCAAGTCCAAATATCTTAAGTAACTCCTTCACATACTTAGTTTGATAAATGAAAATACCTTTATTAGTTTGAATAATCTGCAAACCTAAGAAAAATTTCATCTCACCAATCATAGACATTTCAAATTCATTCTTCATATCATCAGCAAATTTCATGCATAGACCTTTTTCTATTCCAAAAATGATATCATCCAGACAGACTTCAATAATAAATTTGTCATCATGCTCAATTTTGTAATATAAGTTACTATCAACATTAACTTTGCTAAAACAAGGCTTTGAAAGATACTTATCCAATCTAGCATACCATGCTCTAAGGACTTGTTTTAGCCCATATAAAGCTTTCTTTAGTTTGCAAACCATGTCCTTGTCTTCTGATAAAGAAAATCCATCAAGTTGCTCAATGTAAATTTCCTCTTCAAGATGTCCATTTAGAAATACACATTTGACATCCATTTGATATACTTTATAGTTCCTGTGTGCAGCATAAGAAAGAAAAAGTCTTACCTCTTCAGTTCTTGCAACCGGGGCATAAGTCTCTCCATAATCAACTCCTTCTTCCTATGAATAACCTTTGCAAACCAATCTAGCCTTGTTCCTCACAACCTGACCTTCCTTGTTCAATTTATTCTTGAAAACCCATTTAGTTCCAATTGTTGGCATTATGTGAACCGGTATGTGAACCGGTATAAGGACATAATGACATTGTATGTTGTCATTGATGTCAATATGATGAAGAGAAGAAGAACCAAGTAACACTATGAATCAACATTCACCGTGAACAGGTATTTGTGCCAAAGTGAAGTTGTGTACTTGTTTAACGATGAACTGGCATAAGGTTATGGGAACCAGCACATGGAAGCCGTGTATGACTACCGGTTGGTGGTCTCAACTTCAGGGTTTCCGGTTGGAGTGCTTCAAGCCTGTGTGGCTCGACCGGTGACTTTGTGTGATGAGTTAGCATGGTAATAAATAATAGATTATGTTGCCACGTAAGCTTTGTGTGTGTGAAGGATCTTGCATGAGGGAGATTGTTCCTATCTATCTTGGGAATGTGCAAAGTCTGTAAAACAGTGATAACGTGTGATGGGTTATCAGCCGCCATGAAATCAGTGGAAATAAATGATGGAGAATGTCTTGAGATTGGCTCAAGACTGTTGCATTTAATGTAGTATTCTCAATAGTCAGGATGGAACCATTTGAATTCCTTAACCTAACAGGTTTGGGGTTTAGGGTTTATGCTACTGACCTGTCTGTTGTCCTATAAGGTCGATGTTGTGATTCTTCCAGAGGTTGTTGGCAAAAGTTGTGTGTGGGTATCTAAGAGAAGAGATATGTGATTCTTGCTAGACCAAAGGAGAGAAGTCATATCTAAAGAGTGTAAGTGCAGAAGGTGAAAAGGAGCTTAAGCGGATCTGCATTAGCTTTGAGTGCTATTATCAGGTCATTGATATACCTGTTGATCTTTAACCACCTCAATAGTTGGGAAATCCCCTAATAGGGTAGCCTTAATCGGCTTGTTGAAAATCCTTTAATAGGGTAACTCAAAGCTACTGAGTCATTGATATCCCTTAGCTATTGAGTTCTTGAAATCCTCTAACAAGGTAACCTTTAATAGGGTTTAACCCTTAACTGGGTATTGTAGCCATCCCTTAACCAGGTGATCCTTAACAGGATCGGTTCCTAACAGAGCCTATTGTATCTATCTTTAACCAGACAAGGCTCCTAACAGAGCAGACTTCTAAAGAGTTCAAAAAGCAGCTTGTGGGTATTCATCCCCACCATGGTTTTTCCCAATTGGGTTTCCACACAAAAAATAAGTGTGTCATGTGTGATGCTTTGCTATTGCCTGTTAAGCATGTGATGGTTCTATGTTTTATGCTTGTCTATAAAACATGTTGAGCTAGTTGTTGTAAAGATCTGATGATAGATTACCTATTCATGCATGAGGGTGAAATGGTAGTATAGTTTTGAGCTAAGAGGAAAGCTAAGTGATTAACTAGTTTATGATTGTTTTAGTTGTTTTAGGTTTTACTGGTTGCACTCTATTTCAAACCGGTGTCACTATTTGCTAGTCATTTGAAGTATCTGCTATCAAACCAGTTTAAGTTTGTGTTTTTGTCTGTACTGATTCACCCCCCCTGTCAGTACTGGTTTGGTACTAGTTGCTCATCATTAAGTTATCAATTGGTATCAGAGTGTCCTCCAAGTCCTCTGTGTTATAAGCTTAACCGCTTGAGGTAAAGATCCCAATCTAATGATGAAGAGGGAAGGTCCAAAGTTTAATAGAGAAAACTTCAATATATGGAAAGACAGAATGGAGATATTCATCAGAAGCATGGGTGCTCAATACTAGAGCTATGTTGAGAATGCCTATGTTGCCCCTACTGGTTCTCTCACCGATGATCAAAAGAGAGAAATACAGGAGAATTTGCAAGTAATGGAAGCCCTAATTAGTAGTTTATCTGACATTGAGTTCATTGATGTCCAAGATAAGGTAAATCCCAAAGAGGTATGGGATACTCTTGAAAATATGTATGATGGTGATGAGCATGTAAAACAAGCTAAGGAAGAAAGCCTTAGACGGAAGTTTGAAGATATGCGGATGGTTGAAGGTGAGACCATTCAATAGCATGGTATAAGAATCAAAATTGTTGTTGGAGATATCAAGAGTGTAGGTGGTAAAATGGAAGATTCCACTGTGGTAGGCAAAGTCCTGAGATCCCTATTTCCAGTCTATGCAATAAGGGTTGCTGCTGTTTAGGAGCTGAGATCAATAGATAAGACCAAGGTATCTCTAGACTCCATCATTGCAAAGTTGACAATTTATGAGCTAAATAGTTTTGATGGCAGTGTTCAAAAGACTGAATCAGCTTTTAAAGCCTCTGCTGTAGCATCCAGAAAAGGAAAAGAGGTAAGCACCAGTGCTGAAACAAGACAAGGCAGAGTAATAGATGATGAGGAATTTCTAATTGAGTTCGAAGCTCTTCTTGTAAGAAAAATTCCTAAAGGAACTGGTAAATATAGAGTTAAGCTTCCCTTGAAATGTTTTTCTTGCAACCGGATAGGACACATTGCTGTGAACTATCCTAATGGTGATAACAAGGACAAACCGGAAAGATTCAAGAAATTCAAAGGAGGAAACCAAAGAAACTATTTTGTGGCAGTTGATGAAGGTGTCACAGATGAGGAATCAGAGGATGAAGAAAATGGAGACATTGTGTTTGTTGTTGTCAAGGAAGATTTGTCAGACAAGAAGGCTCTTGTCTCCCGGTTTGATAATTCTAATGAGTGGATCATTGATAGTGTCTATTCTCACCATATGACTGGTGACCGGAGGAAGTTTCTTTCCTTCAAAGAATATGATGGTGGCGTGGTTCGCTTTGGAAATGATGCACCATGCATGGTCAAAGGCAGAGGGTCCATCTCTCTAAATGGAAAGAGTAGTGCTAACAATGTATATTGGGTTGATGGTCTTAGACACAACCTTCTGAGTGTTGCCCAACTGAATGACAGTGGTCTCACTCTTAAATTCAGGAATGGAGTGTGCAGAATCAAAGGAAAGAATGGTGAACTGGTGGCCACCAGCATGCAGACCAAAGGTAACTTATTTCAGCTGAATGCAAATATAAGTACATGTCCTATGGCTAAATTTGATGATAGCTGGATATGGCATAGGAGACTCTGTCATGTAAACTTTGACAACATTTTGAGGGCTAGTAAGATCAAGGCATTTAGAGGGTTGTCAGTGCTAAGCAAACTGAATAATACCTTGTGTAGAGAGTGTCAATTGGGGAAAATGTCTTCCTCAACCTTTAAAGGTAAACCTTTCACTGCTGACAATTTGCTTGACCTTGTGCATACTGACTTGTGTGGTCCTATGAAAACTAGAAGTGTGCAGGGTGATAGGTACTTCATGATTCTCACTGATGACTGCTCAAGAATGATGTGGGTGACATTCTTGAAAGATAAGTCTGAAGCTTTTGGGAAGTTCAAAGCCTTCATAGCATTAGTGGAGAAGGAAAGTGGCAAAAGGATCAAGTGCCTGAGAACTGATCAAGGAGGGTAATTCACTTCCGGTGAATTCAACAAGTACTATGAAGAACATGGCATCAAGAGGCAACTATCTGCTCCCCAGACTCCATAGCAGAATGGGCTAGCAGAGAGGAATAATAGAACTATGGTTGAAGCAGCTAGAATCATGTTGATTCAAGGAAAAGTAGCTCACACCTTTTGGAGAGAAGCGGTGAGCACTGCAATCTATACAATGAATCGGGTACTCATCAAGAAAGGTAAGGATAAAATGCCTTTTGAGTATTGGACCGGTAAGACACCTATTGTTAGTTACTTTAGAGTGTTTGGTAGCAAATGTTACATCAAGAGGAGTGAACACCAGAGTAAATTTGATGCAAAATGTGATGAGGGAATATTCTTAGGATATTCTACCAAGAGCAAAGCTCTCAAGTGTTTTAATAACAGGACTCGGAGAATTATGGAAAGTGTCAATGTAAGAGTTGATGAAACCTCTGAGAAAACTGAGGAAACTGACAGTGAGCAAGCAGTAAATGAACCAGTTGTAACCTTCTAGGAACTAGTTGTCAGTCAACCAAGTACCAGTAATAGTGTTCCTACACTGGCAGATGTAGATGTTGATAGTGATGGAGATGAGGATGAAGAAGAAAAGCAAGAGGAATCTGTAAAGACCATTCCTCGGTATGTCAAGCTGAATCATGATCCTAAGCAGATCATAGGACATAAGGATGTTGGGATCCTTACAAGAAGAAGAGTCAGAAAGAGCTCATGTTTGATCTCTGAATTTGAACCTAAGTCATTCAAAGAGGCACATAAAGATGAAGATTGGATCAAGGAAATGGAAGAAGAACTTGACCAGATAGAGAAAAATGGTACATGGTCCTTGGTACCTAGACCGAAGCATAAAAATGTCATTGGTACCAAATGGGTTTTTAGAAACAAGCTAAATGAGGATGGCATGGTGATTAGAAACAAAGCTAGATTGTTGTGTAAAGGATGTGCCCAAGAAGAAGGAGAAGACTATGGAGAAACTTTTGCTCCTATAGCCAGATTGGAAGGAGTTTGTATGCTTCTTGCATATGCTACCCTTAAAGGATTCAAAGTATATCAAATGGATGTAAAATATGCATTCCTAAATGGTGTACTTGAAGAGGAGGTGTATATAGAGCAACCAGATGGGTTTTCCCTATCAGAAGACAGTGACATGGTGTGTAAGCTACACAAAGCCTTATATGGTCTAAAGCAGGCACCTAGAGCATGGTATGAACGTCTGCACTCCCATCTTGTGAAAATTGGATCTAAGAGAACAAGTGAAGATAGTAATATCTACTTGAAAACTGAAACAAATCAGATTCTGATCTATGAGGTATTTGTTGATGACATTATCTTTGGTGGAGATGACAAGATGAGTCATGAGTTTGCAGATGAGATGAAGGAGTTTGAGATGTCACTCATAGGGGAGATTAAGTTCTTCTTTGGACTGCAGATTCAGTAGATGAAAGATGGAATCTTTATCACTCAGTCCAAGTATGTCAAAGAGGTGTTGAAGACTTTTGGCATGGAGGATAGGAAACCAGTTGGTACACCGATGGTGATCGGTTGTAAACTATCCAAAGAAGATGACTCAGCATTGGTTGATGAGAAGGAATACCGATCCATGATTGGTAAGTTGCATTATGTAATGCACAGCAGACTGGATATTGCACATGCAGTTGGCATTATTGCAAGGTTCCAGAAAAGTCCAAGAGAATCCCACTTGGTTGCAATCAAGCAGATTTTTAGGTATCTAAAGGGAACAGTTGACTATGGATTGTGGTACCCATATAGCAATGATTTCAACCTGAAAGTATTTACAGATGCTGATTGGGCAGGTAATGTGGATGATCGAAAGAGCACAACTAGTGGTGCATTCTTTCTCGGTGGTAGACTGGTCTCATGGATGAGTAAGAAGTAGAGCTGTATCTCCCAATCTACAGCGGAAGCGGAGTATGTTGCAACTTTCATGAACTGAACTCAGACAATCTGGATGAAGCATGTATTAAATGGCTTCAAAGTTCCTGTATCTGAACCGGTAAGCATATTTTGTGATAACACAAGTGCTATCAATAATTCAAAGAATCCGGTTTTGCATTCTAGAACCAAGCACTTTGAGCTTAAATATCATTTCTTCAGGGAAAAGGTTCAGAACAAAGAGATTGCACTAGAGCATGTTTCTAGTAAGGAGCAGTTAGCAGACATATTCACCAAGCCTCTCCCAAAGACTACATTTATGTATTTAAGAGGTGAATTAGGGGTTCTGCCCCTTCAGGAGGTGAACTAAAAGTATTTGCTCCACATCAGTCAGGTATTACAATAGTCATTTCCAATTTGGACTGATGTGTTGAAGGATGCTACTCCTTAGGGGGAGTAGCATAATGGAACAGGGAAGCTTGTGCCTCCACTTTGGCATTGTTGTCAAAGGGGGAGAAGATGTGAAGTGAATAAGCTATCAACAACAATTGGGGGAGAAGATGTGAAGTGGAGAGATGTCTTTGTATATTGCTATCAATGCTAAAGGGGGAGATTGTTGGCATTATGTGAACCGATATGTGAACCGGTATGAGGACATAATGACATTGTATGTTGTCATTGATGTCAATATGATGAAGAGAAGAAGAACCGAGTAACACTGTGAATCAACATTTGTGCCAAAGTGAAGTGGTGTATTTGTTTAATGATGAACTGGCATAAGGTTATGGGAATCGACACATGGAAGCAGTGTATGACTACCGGTTGGTGGTCTCAACTTTAGGGTTTCCGGTTGGAGTGCTTCAAGCCTGTGTGGCTCGATCGGTGACTTTGTGTGATGAGTTAGCATGGTAACAATGAACAGATTGTGTTGCCATGTAAGCTTTGTGCGCGTGAAGGATCTTGCATGAGGGAGATTGTTCCTATCTACCTCGGGAATGTGCGAAGTCTATAAAATAGTGATAACATGTGATGGGTTATCAGTCGCCATGAAATTGGTGGAAATGAACGATGGAGAATGTCTTGAGATTGGCTCAAGACTGTTGCATTTAATGCAGTATGCTCAACGGTCAAGATGGAACCATTTGAATTCCTTAACCTAACAGGTTTGGGGTTTAGGGTTTATGCTACTAACCTGTCTGTTGTCCTATAAGGTCAATGTTGTGATTCTTCCAGAGGTTGTTGGCAAAAGTTGTGTGTGTATATCTAAGAGAAGAGATACATGATTCTTGCCAAACCAAAGGAGAGAAGTCATATCTACAGAGTGTAAGTGCAGAAGGTGAAAAGGAGCTTAAGCGGATCTGCATTGGCATTGAGTGCTATTATTAGGTCATTGATATACCTGTTGATCTTTAACCACCTCAATAGTTGCGAAATCCCCTAACAGGGCAGCCTTAACCGACTTGTTGAAAATCCTTTAACAGGGTAACTCAAAGCTACCGAGTCATTGATATCCTTTAGCTATTGAGTTCTTGAAATCCTCTAACAAGGTAACCTTTAACAGGGTTTAACCCTTAACCGAGTATTGTAGCCATCCCTTAACTAGGTGATCCCTAACAGGATCGGTTCCTAACAAAGCCTATTGTATCTGTCTTTAACCAGACAAGGCTCCTAACAGAGTGGACTTCTAAAGAGTTCAAAAAGCAGCTTGTGGGTATTCATCCCCACTATGGTTTTTCCCAGTTGGGTTTCCATGCGAAAAATAAGTGTGTCATGTGTGATGCTTTTATCTTGTGATGCTTTGTTATTGCCTATTAAGCATATGATGGTTTTGTGTTTTATGCCTATCTATAAAACATGTTGAACTAGCTGTTGTAAAGATCTAATGATAGATTTCTTGTTCATGCATGAGGGTGAAATGGTAGTATAGTATTGAGCTAAGAGGAAAGCTAAGTGATTAACCAGTTTATGATTGTTTTAGTTGTTCTGGGTTTTACCGGTTGCACTCTGTTTCAAACCGGTGTCACTGTTTTCTAGTCATTTGAAGTATCTGCTATCAAACCGGTTTAAGTTTGTGTTTTTTTCTGTATTGATTCACCCCCCCCTCTTAGTACCAGTTTGGTACTAGTTGTTCATCATTAAGTTATCACCAATAATATTTGTATCTTTAGGTCTGGGAACTAGTTCCCATGTCTTATTCTTTTCTATCTGATCTAATTCCTCTCCCATTTCTTTTCATATTTACTTGCTTCAATAAATAATTCTGGTTCAATTTGAGAAATTAAACATTCCTATTCTGTAAGAAATCTTCTCCTAGTCATCATAACTTTACTTTTATCTCCAATGATCTGATCTTCAAAATGATTTAGTTTCACATACCTGGGAGTCTTTGAATTTTCTTGATTTTTTGACTCTTTCTGTTGTTCATTTGTCACTATTGAATTTTTTGATGTTACCAGAATGACTGATTCACTATTCTGGCCCTATTATTGCATTACTAGTATAGGTTTGATAAATTCATCTTTTGGTACATAGTCATATGATCTAATCTGATTAATTCCATGCTCATCCACCTTGAAATTTAATCTTTCAATTATCCTATTCAATCTTTTGTTATAACATCTGTATGCTTTTCTCTTAGTAGAATAACCCAAAAATATTCCTTCATCACTTCTAGGATCAAACTTTGCTAATGCATCATCTCTTCTAATACAACATTTACTTCCAAAATTTTTGAAATATTTGATAGTATGAGTATGACCAAACCATAATTCATAAGGAGTCTTACTAGTATCACCTTTATTGTGTACTCCGTTGAAAGTGTAAATAGTAGTATTCATAGATTCCCTCCAATAGATATCAGGAAATCTAGATTCAGTTATCATTGTCCTTGCAACATCTAATATGGTTTTGTTCTTCCTTTCCACTAATTCATTCTATTGTGGGGTTCTAGGTGCAAAAAGTTGTCTTCTACTTCCATTCCTCTCACAAAATTTGTTGAACTCATCAGATGTAAACTCACCGCCTTGATTTTATCTTAAACATTTTATCTTCAGTCCTATTTGAGTCTCAAACATAGCTTTTAAGATTTTGAATTTCTCAAGAGCTTCTGATTTTTCTTTCAAAAATGCTACCCACATCATTCAAGAATAATCATCAATAAGTAACATACAATATCTATCACCTTGAAAAATTTTAGTCCTTACCGGTCCACACAAATTAGTATGAATAATATCAATAATTTCATTAGATTTATCATGTATACTTTTGAAATAAGTTCTAACTTGCTTACCCATTTGACCTTATCTACATACATGATTATGAGGTTTAACAATCTTGGGCAAATCTCTAACAGCCTGTGTTGAATTGATCTTCACTATGCAATCAAAAATTAAATGACACATCCTTTTATGGCATTACCAAATTTCATCAATCTGAA
This sequence comes from Cryptomeria japonica, assembly GCF_030272615.1. NCBI lineage: Eukaryota > Viridiplantae > Streptophyta > Pinopsida > Cupressales > Cupressaceae > Cryptomeria > Cryptomeria japonica. The sequence goes on along the minus strand of NC_081413.1, from coordinate 142,169,118 downwards.
CAATCAAGCAAGCTTTCTCACGAGAGTTCAAATAAAATATTTTACCTTTGGTCTAAGTTCCAGAGGCAATTTCCAATCCAGATCTATTGACGATCTTACATTTTCCACCCTTGAATTGTAAATGAAATCCTCTATCCACCATCTAACCTACACTTAAAAGATTATGCTTTAAGCCTTCAACATAATAGACATTTTCAATATTAGTCTTACCATCTAATGATATAATTCCTTTTCCTTTGATCCTACATGCCTTGTTGTCTTCACATCTGACTAGTCTGTCATCAAATTCTTGCAGTGTTAGAAATTTTCTCTTGTCACTAGTCTTGTGCTGTGAACATCCACTCTCTACAACCCATCCATCCTTTTCTTCAATTTTAGCAGCCAAAGCCTTCTCCTCAGTATGAGTTTCTTCAATGATTGGTTTTAGAGAATCATCCTTGATAGCAATAAAGACCCAATCTTTATCACAGGAAGCTCCATTACTAGATCCACTCACAGTTTCATCATCATCATCATCATCATCATCATCAGTAATACCAAGATCATCATCACCAACATAATAGCATGATTTATCCTTATTCCTTCTAGATCTGGGTATGCTCTAATATTTTGGATTAGGCTTATGACTCTTTACAAATCTTTTATGATTCCTAGTAACTCTTTCAGAGCATCTAGAAACAAAATGACCAATCTTATTGCATGAAAAACATTTAAAAGGGACTTTTCCTTCATACTTACTTCTAGATGGTCCTTTAGGAATTCTTATAGCAATCAGGGCTTCCATCTCTTCAAGTTCTCCTTCTTCTCTCTCAATGTCCTCCAAATATTTATCATGCATTTCCTTCCAATCTATCTTCTTCTTATTGGAGGCAAATGCTTTAAATGTAGTCTTAGTTTTGGCAGCACTCTTATCTCCAAGTTCTTCAAGCTCAAAAGCAATCAATTTTCCAAGTAATGTATCTTTGGTAACAAGGGTACTTGACATTTTCTGGAATTCATTGATTGTAGTAGACTTCATCTTGTAAGCTAGAGGTAGAGCTCTCAGAACTTTTGACACTATCTCATCCTCACTGATTGATCCACTACAACATTTGATACCCATGAAAATCTCATTCACTCTATCCATGAAAGAATTAATCTTCTCATCTTCTTCCATCTTCAAAGTTCCATATCTTACCTAAAAACCTTCAAGTTTTACAATTTTTACTACCTGGTCACCTTCATAAAGAGTTTCAAGTTTCAACTAGATCTTCTTAGCATTCTCCAATTTTATGACATTTAATAGCTTTTCATTAGATAGAGCACTCAATAAAGCTTCTTTTCCTCTAACAACATTTTCATCTTTCTTCTATTCATCAGTAGGTGTTGATGTTCTAGAGCTAGGATCATGAGGTATATACCCTTTCTCTACTATCTCCCAAACTTCAACTCCAAGACATTTGAGATGAATCTTCATTCGCTCCTTCCATATTTTGTAATTTGTACATCAAATCTGGGACTCTCCTTCCTATAGGGATTGAATGTAGAACTTGATTCTAATACCATCGGATCTCCTCAAGAGGTTAATCTTCTATAGAGAGTACATTTCTCTAATACCAATTGTTAGACAAATCTGATACCAGGAGTAAACTGAGAGGGGGGGGGTGAATTAGTTTACTATCAAAAATCAGAATTATTGCATATCAAAACCTTTGAACTAGAGAAAAAAGAAACCAACACAATGAAAGATAGAATATGAAAGCACAACACACACAACACCAATATTTTTGACATGGAAAACCTGGTAAAGGGAAAAACCATGATGGGAAACCTTACCCACAATCAGATAATAATTTTCTAGCAGTATGTAAAATAATTACAATGGGGACTGGACTTGAAATTAGGCTAACTTCCTAGAGCTTATTTCTCATTAAAAAAAGAAGCCTCACTGACTTACATAAACATTAGATGACAATCTAGAAAGAATGAAGTATAAAAGTAGCATCTAATAATGCTTGATACAGTTCCCACTAAGCACATATGTCTACCTTGCAATACAAAACCTTCTCAAAACTTCGCTGAATGATATAACCTTATTCACATGTAAACCACTCTTTGATAATGCAGACATAACCATCCCATGATACCAATTACATGAATAAGCCACCTATAAATATAGATCATCAACCTTATTGACAAGATCGGCTAAACCCTAAACCCATAAACCCATAATTACAAAAATTACATCACATGATACCACCAGACCAATATTATGATTTCCATTACATAGCCTAGACCTAATTCAAGTAACCAAACAATTTCATCCATCAAAAATTCCGCTAAGACCAAAATCCAACATGCTTCACCAACCAATAGAAACCATTAGTGAAATAATAAAAAGTTTAACTGGATCCAAATAGGACCATCATGACCACATGTTAGCCAATGCAACACCATCAAACAACTAGAACACAATCAAGAAGCACCATCAGCATGATAGAAATTGTTCCCATAAGCTGACCCAAAATCGTTTGATCAAATCATCAAAAAACACTTACCGGTAAAGCTAACCGATGCCAGGAAATACCAACCGGGAACAAAAATGATAGCAATCGAAGCATGAAATCATGAACCAACAGAATGTGGCAAGTATATAACCACCTAGAATAAGCATCCAATACTAATTCCAGAGATCTAATCATGCTAGATTAGAATCATAGCCAAAACCAAGATGATCACCAAGACTAATCGGGATAGGTCCAATCGGGATAGCCTCCAACCAGGGTATAGTGTTGACATCAATGACAACACTAAACCAAATCCAACATATTGCCAATAGACTCACCCTCCTTCTACACTTAAAGCATTGATTTGAGGTCTATGGTTCAAGGGGAGCATATTGTTTCTACACTGACCACCTTGAATGTCATGTACACTCTCATGGGGAGTTTTGAATTATTTTGTAAGAAGTAATGACACTGGCTTTTATATTGTAATAATGGTTCATATAGCTATAGGAAGGAGGGGTAGAAATGGTCAGAAATGGTCGGAGACATGGTCTATGAATGATTCTATAAATGTGTTGACATCAATGCCAAAGGGGGAGATTGTTGGCATTATTGTCATTAATGTCAAAGGATGTCCAATGGTAGCATAAAAATAGGTAGATGTTGAGGAGTGTCTAGGGGTTGCAGTGATGCAGATAGGAAGTAGTTGTGCATAACACGTCTTGTTATGTTGTAGGGGTTTCAAAAAATTTATGTAGAGGTGCTGAAAACATTCACCATCTTCACATATTGGTCATGTCAAAAATAGTCATTAGGTCACGTGTCATTATTTCCATGTGGCATAAACTATCTGGTTCACATGTATCCAAGGGTTCTGTGGTGTATTCGAATGGTGACTAAATGACCCCATGGGATAACATTATTGACTAGTCAATTGGGCTATCCTTTTATCCCAAGGTGTTCCTGAGAGAGAGTTTTGACCTTGCGGGATCTAACATATGTTCAATGAACAAGGTAGTCTCTCTTATCCCACAATATCAAATGTGACCCTCAAAATTCATGTGGGATAACTTATGCAAAGTGGTCATTCTTATCCCACATTGTAAAAAGTGTTCAACGATGGTTGTTCGGGATAAGAAAGTCAAAGGAAGTCAAAGAGGAGAGATGTTCCCTCTTATCCCATAGTGTCAAAACTAACAAACAAATATCATGCGGGACAAGAAGCTAAATAGAAGATTGTAGATTCCCTTATCCCGCATAGCCTAAGATGAATATTAAATATTGTGTGGGCTAAAAACAAAAAGCGAAGGATACTAAGGAAACCCTTATCTCGCGAGGGTTCACAACAGTAAGAATATTGCTATAGGATAAGAGTGTAGAGGAAAAGGAAAGGCTTCCTTATTCTGTGCATCTCTGGGAGGATAAGGAAAGGGTCACGGGATAAGAAGATGCTTGTCAAGGTGAATGAAAATCTTATCCCATGAGGGGAAATAGTCTTAAGAAATAAAGCATGGGACAAGGACAGGTAAGGACAAAAGGAAAAAATATTATCCCGCGTGTGTTGAGAGACCATGCTAATAAGGTGCAGGCTAACAAACAAAAGGAAGGCTTCTTGAGAATAACAAAAGCTTATCCCATATGGGTAGATAATGGATGAAGTTCAATGGATCTGAGCAGCTCAATTCTCCACCTAGACATTGACCAAGTTTGAACTGACAACTTGGCATGTACAAAGAGAATCGGAGGACACCTGTCAAAATGATGAAAGGGTATTTTTGTCAACAGAGTTGAAGTTTGTGATTGAATTTGTGGCCATTTCTACAAGCTAATAGAATTAGAAGTCCACATGGACGGTTGACTAGGATTGACCAAATGACTTGGATGTTGAATAAGAAGATGTTTGCATGTCGATAGGTAAAATGATCTACATGGTGGTCAACCAACCTTGACTATGTGTTCTGGACGAAGAATGTGGAGACATACAGTTCTCCAGCTAGTTGAAGAAGATATTTGATACGCTGAAGTCGGTGATAGTGGATTTTAGTATGGTAGTTGTCAAACTTTTTAGAGAGGATGGAGAATGCATTAATGGTGATTGAGTTATAGATGGTTGATGGGCTTGAGGAAATCGATAGAGGAAAAATAAAATATGTTAGACAGATGGGGGTTTCTTAAAATAACAACCTAGTATTGAGAATGATCAAAAGAAAGGTTGGATGCGTTTACTACAGACGACAAGTATGAGATCATAGTCAGGACAGAGAATGAAATCTTCATAGTTATAGATCTCCAGGATAACTAACTTGAATAAAATATTCAAGATTGCAATAGAATAAAAATTGGATGTGTATAGATTCAATCCAATTGAGTAGTAGTTGTAAATGTGATTCAACATTAGTAGGCGTGGTTGTTGAGATAGTGACTAAGGTGGAAACAAATATATCTCCACTAGTTGATGGATGGTTGGTGTGCTGAAGTGTTGAGTATAGCCATTCAGAGAAGAATACAGTATTTTGTAGTGTAATGTTGTAGTAGAGAGAAAAAGTTAACCAAACTGACAAAGGAGGAGAAACAAAGGGAAAGCTTTAGTAGGAAAAGAGAGAGTCGTTCTCAAGATATGAGAATTTTGTAAGTGTTAAAAAATTCATTTGTAAAAGGGCTTGATCATTATATTGTAAACTTGAACAATCATAGTATTTCTCTGAGTGGGTGCTCAAAACAGGGGTAGGTTCTCCTTTGAGTAGATGCTCATAAAACTAGGGGTTGTTGCTCCTTGAGTTGGTGCTCCTTGGGTTGGTGCCCTAAAATATTTTGTAAAATTTTATTTACTGTCAGGTTGGATTGGAGTAGTAGAGTCCAACAACTTTTCTCACCGATGTTTTTCCCAGTTTGGGTTTTCTTCGTACATCTAGTGTGATATGATGTGCTCTTGTGTGTGTGTGTTCTCAATTCATTTGCAGTACCAATATTAGTACACATGGTTAAAAAAATTTAAATACATTGATTCACCCCTATAGTACCCTAAAAATGGTCACCTAAACCACGGGCCCCTAATTTCGATTTCATCACCAATGTCCCAACCAAAGGCAAATTAAATCAATCTTGAACACATAACTAATTTCTTAAATCATCAGTGTCACATGGAAAATAAATCACCTTAAATTAATTAAATATTTATTTAATTAATTGATCATTCCAAGCAAATCATTTTAATCAATTATCCTATTTATTTCATTAAATATCATATTATATTTAATTAATAAATCAATTTTCCATTAAATCATGAAAAAAAGGAATTAATTGAAAAAAAGGAATTAATTGAAAAAAGGAATTAAAATTGAGAAAAGAGTTCAAATTGAAAATCTAATAAATTGAAAAATCTCAAGAAAATCAATTAAAACAATTAAATCTCAAAATTGAATAAAATAGAGAATAAATCAGTTTTTCCAAAGTTTATCTTAATTTTAGTTCAATATCCTTTAAAACTGAGAATATCAAACAATCACATCAATTCACCTGGATTGTGATTTTTCTTGAAGAATCTTGACCTCTCATCATCATTCGATCTAAACCGTTGGTTTCTTTCTGTATTTTCTATAAATTCAAGCTCTCATCTCTTAATCAAGGACCCTAGAGATTTATCGTTATTATGTTGTTTTTGCTATAGGTTCATTAATATTTTGTGCATTGGGAATATTGCATATTAGTTATTGCATACTTGTTAAATCATCTAGCTTGATACTCCTTCATAGCTTAATCATGTTAGCCTAATATTCATTAATATTGCATATCTTGCATTCATTTAGCTTAATCTTGTGCTCACATATAAACCAAATCCTTCATTTAGGTGTCATCTAGTCATTGGTATTGCATATAGAAATCTTAGAGTAAGACTAAAAATCGCATGTACCAGGAGACAATAGGTTGCTTTGTGATGGTTTTATTATTCATTGATTATTGATTTACTAACCATGTATCTAATGACTTATTGAAGTGTTGCGTATTTAGATACAGATTCCACTTTTTCACACATTTTTGGGGCGGACCGTGGGGCTGAAGTATTCAATTTTTCGGCCTTGTAAATCATTTTTTCTATTTTTTCAGGTTTCGTTTGTACAACCTCTACAAAAGGTCGTACAAGTTTATGCTACATTCAGGATGAGTTCCTAGGTTTGTCGGTCTACTCTGTGGGAATAATCGTACGAATATCTACTTGAGTTGTTTCATTTTGTGTTTACTCGTTCTTCTTGGTGAGAATTATTGTATGAGTTTCCGCTTTGCTTGTTTAAAAAACAATATACTTTTTGGGGTTTTCTTGATTTGGATTTGGATTTACTAACACTAACCCTAAATTGTGTTCTCTCTACCTTATATTTTCACAGCCTAATTGATTTTCTGCAGAACGCATGTCAAAAAATTTATCAATCAAACTTACACCTTTCAAAGAATCAAAAACAATATGACTATTGATGTGTTGGTTTTGTATGTTGCCTAAGGAGAATCAACTAAACATTGTGTATTTTGTTCACCAAAAGTGATAACCCAAGAACACCTGCAATTGATCTATGAAGTAGCCAATTCAATCTATGAAGAACTTCAAGGCTTGGACAACATGACAAGGATATGAATCCTTCTACTCTTCAGGCTCTGCAAAACCTAGGCGGGTATACCTTTGATGCTTAGAATTAAACCTATTACACACAAGACTGCATCAATCAAAAGCAGATGGATCTCAAAAGGTTAAAAAACTAAGAGATAACTGCAGATGGGCTAGATCCACACATATGAAAGGAGTGGGCATTTTAAATCTCTTAAAAATGCACAGGCAGGTGTAAAAAAGCCAAACCCCTCTTTGTGGCATTGAAAAGAAAATAGAAAACTATTAAGCAAATGTAGATTTGACAAGTGTAAAACTAGTTTTCTCCTCTGCGTGGTGTATGGAGAGGCGACTGGTAAGTTGAAAGGTTTTAAAACTTTCAAACAAAAGCATTGGCAGCGATGAAAGACCTTGGAAAAGCTCCAAAATCGTAGTCCCAGGCATAATGCATTATCCCACATGCACTGGGAAGTGTTATTTTTAAATGTTTATAAGCAAAAATGCACTATAGTAATATGTCTAAGCCATAAAGGCTTTTGACAGATGGTGCCTATGGGCGCCCAAGGCGGGCCCATGCGTGAGCACGCTTCCTGAGGCGATGAAGGAGTTAACTGGATGGCGACCAAGTGGACCCCACGCGGGCACGCTTCCTGAGGCAGACAAGCGAAATTTTGCAGAGGAAGGTCGGGTTAACGAGTGAGCAGGTTCGAGATGGATCAACGGTGCGTGCTATTTCACAAAGGGAAGATGCATGTAGTTCAAACCCCGCGAAATAGTGAAAGTGAACGAGAGTCGTCCACGTGTCGTGATAGGTGGCAGTCCAACAGGTGGGTCCCGGTGAGGTGGCACACAATTGGTGCACAGGTGGCAGCCCAGTGGCGATGACGTGGCATATAAGCAAGCAGCCCAGTGGCAGTGACGTGGCTGACAAGTGGCAAAAGATGAGGTGTCATCCTAGGTGGCACCCAGTGGACCCCATCAGCCAATCGGAGGCCGCCACGTGGCAAGGCGTCAGAGCACAAATGGAGGCAAAAATCAAAATTAAAATGAATAAATGATATAGTTTAAACTATAGAGAAATTCAAAAAATTTAAATGATGGGTCCATGTTGAGGATTAATTTGCCCAGGGCTCAATGTTTTGCCAAAGTATAAAGTGTTACATGTTTTCGGAAAGCTCTCGGAGTGAGGAATCTGATTATGAGGTTAATTTTGACAAATGTGGGATATTTTGGAAGTAGTTTCCACGGGAACAAAATTCAGTTAGAGGGGAGACACTTGGCAATTTTCAGTTGTAGATTTGTTTCTCTTCCCTCTCCTTTTTATTCCCCATTCTTCTCAGTTGTAGGGGTTCTAGTTTTTGAGAGATTTGCTCCAAGGGAAAAATCTGAAATTGCAGGTTCCAGTGATCGCATCCTTTTATCAATGCAAATGACAGTGTGTTCATCTATGTTTTCATTGTTGTCTTTACTGTAGGTTTAGTTTCAGTTTACAAGTTCACACATATGCAAGGCATGTGTGAGTTTCCATGAAATTGTCTCCAAGATGTACTCAGATTCATATAATTTCATATTATCAAGGATAATTTGAGTTGTCTCTTTTAGATTCCTCTAAGAGTGTAATGTTGTCTTTTGGGTATTCGTCAAGGAAGGATTTAAATCCTAAAACCCAGCATTAATGATTTTGAATGCATATTGGATATCTACATATAAGTATGGTTTTGTGACAGAGAAGAGGATTGTATTAATGTAAGGCATTGATACATGAAAATTTAATGTTGAAAAGAACTTGCATCTAAGATTTCTCATCCAGTTTTATGCATGACTCTGTGGCCTAGATAAGGCACTGGTCTCTTGTAATATTGAAAGGTTGTCAGAACACCATTTAAAAATCCAAAATCAGAATATCTTTTATATTTTATGTTATGTGGAAGTGTCCCTCCATCTCATGATTCAAAATGTTGAGTTGCAAGTGTGGATCTAGCCCATCTGCAGTTATATCTTAGTTTTTGAACCTTTTGAGATCCATCTGCTTTTGATTGATGCAGTCTTGTGTGTAATAGGTTTAATTCTAAGCATCAAAGGTATACCCGCCTAGGTTTTGCAGAGCCTGAAGAGTAGAAGGATTCATATCCTTGTCATGTTGTCCAAGCCCTGAAGTTCTTCATAGATTGAATTGGCTACTTCATAGATCAATTGCAGGTGTTCTTGGGTTATCACTTTTGGTGAACAACAAAAATGGCGACTCTGCTGGGGAAATGAGAATGGAAATTGCCAAAATTCATCCAGTTAGTCTGTCCATTGTGTATGCACGGAGTGTGAAAGTGAATTTATGAGTTAGAAAATGCTCCTTGTTCTGGATCTGTATAACGATATGTGTATCATGTCATAGTTTATGAAGGAGTAACAGTAAATTGTATTTGTTCAAAGTTGTAAGAAGCTCTTGCAGCTGTGTGCGAATTTTTCCCCAATTCCTTGTTGGGTGGCGACTATGTGGTTCATACCAGTGTTAAAAAGCTTGGAAGAGTGTTGATTGTAGCGAGATCGAAGGAGTAACAAAGAATTGAATAAGTGTTGAGTGGCATTCTGCTGTTCAAAATATCCTTTGTGCAAGAGGTGGCGACTCTGATGTAAAAGACAGTGCTAAAGTGTGAAGTAAATCTTCAGATTTACAAGTCTTACAGCTGCAAATCTCCAGGTATTTTCAAAGGTTTCAAATGCAAAGATGTTTGTTCTGAAAATTAGAATGTGTAATGTCATTTTCCCATTTAGTGAACAGCACTAGTCTAGAGGGAAAAAGAGAATCTCAAAATCTATTTGCATATTTATGTTGCTAAAATATTCAGTGTATGTTATCCTCCGTAGTATGCAAATGTGGAAGAAATTTATGTCAAGCAATGTTAAGGAATAGATTTGTATAAGGATATGTGCTTGAAGTTTTCTATCCAAGATTTTATAATCATTTGTGGGAGTAGGAGAAAATGAGCAGTAAAGATTTTCAGTCTTGTGTATTTCCACATAGAGCCATGTCTGGTGAAGTGTCACAACCGTATAATAGGAGAAGTTTCGTCACGAACCATTATGCTGCTCTAAATTTCAAAGATATTCCAGGTTACCCAAATCCCATACCCACAGAAATCAAAAAGTATTTGCCCATATTCAGTGGGAAGAAATCAGAATTAGCATGTCAACATTTGAAAAGATTTTCAGATTTGATAGGAGAGTTTGAAATTTGTCAAGAAGATGTATGCATGAAATTGTTTATTCAATCATTAAAAGAAGATGCAAGAGATTGGTTCTCTTTTTTGCCAGAGAATTCTATTACCTCATGGGAAGAATTGGTTTCAGATTTCATGGATCAATTCGATGAGAAGGTGAGTGATTCTGACTTGCTGAAAGAATTCACCTGTATACAAATCAGGGAAGATGAATTGGTACCAACGTTTAATATCATATTTTGACAAGCTTTGTCCAAAATTTCCAGAAAGTATAAACTTGATGATAAAGTATGTTTGGATGTTTATATGAGTGCATTTGATGAGAAGATGGGTTTTCTATTGAGAAACAGAGAACCCAAAACCTTGTATGAAGCCTTTAACAAAGCTAGGGATATGGAAAATAACTTGAAGTTTGGAATCTCGAAGAGATTCGTGTCTGCTCTTGTTCCTTATCAAAATGCCTTCGATGGTGAAATACCATGTGAGACTCAGCAATTCATTCCTTGTCCAAGTGCATCAAGCTCTGCAGTTCCGAATGGTTTGGGTGATGCTTGTGTATCAGATTTAAATGAGAGTCAAGAGCCTCTGTTGTTAATGTCGGTTGCCTCTCACAGTAATGATGGAATGATTAGTGTGCAATGTTGTGATAATGCTGATATGGAGATTGATATATACAAGGGATATGTACTATTTGATTTATATGCCAGTTATGTTGATTATGTGGCTGCCCACTACCAAGTGAGTCATGCATCTCTTTAGGTAATATTAATGAAAATAATGATGGTGATGACCATCAATCTTTACATGTTGCTGATGTATTTGATGCTGAAATACCAAATACAGAGGGATTACTAAGTGTTGCTGTTTGTGAAAGTGAAAATGTGCCATATGATGAAAATCAAAATTGTTTGGTGCGAACAATAGCAGATCCTCTTTTAAACAATGATGATGTCAATTGTGTTGAGGATGAAGTAAATGTTTTTTCAAATTTCACTTCAGACTTCATTTCTTATAATCATGTTGATAATCTTTCTTTTTTGAAAGATATGCACAATGTTAATTCAAAAAATTGTAATGGTACACATGATTGCGATGAAGATATAGCACACATGGATGGACAAAAGTTTACGGAATCTCATATGGAACAACAAAGTGCAATGCAAGTCCAGAAGATTGCAGAACTTAAGAAAGCTCTTGAGGTTGTGGATAAGAAGGTTCAAATGTTGGAGAGCCTTCGAACTATTGATGAAGTCCTTCTGCAATATAGTGAAGAGGATTCTTCAGAAAAGGACTATGAATTGAATGTTTGTACCTTTAATGAACATGCTGACCTAACAGACGGTTTTATGACAGAAGATTTTAGTGAACATGCTAAAAACTTATCTGATGAAGTAAATGGCAGCGATGTTCATGTTCATTCTTTGGCTGATGACGAGTGTTCAATTGGTGAAGAAGATCAGTTGTGGCAAGATAAGTTTGATTATCTTGATTTTCAGAATGATGGTCATAGAATAAAATCTCATGAATATGAAACATGGAACATTGAGGATTGTTCCAGCCAAGTGTCAATTTCTTCTTTGTTTGATGAAGACAATTATGATGATCGAACAGATTGTGTCTTTAGCAATTTTACTAATGTTCTATTCAATGCTGATATAGATACAGACCAGCCACTTCAGTGTCATAATGTTCATGAGGGGATTCTTCATTTTGTTTCTAACCCTTTGTATGAAGAGATAATTGATCAGCCAAATGTTGTTAATGGTAAACCAGTCCATAATACTAATGGAATTCTGAACAGCAATAGCATGAGTTGTAAGAATTTATTTCTTGATGAAGGTAAGAGGCATGGGTTATGTGATGATCATTTAAAACCACAAATGGAAGTGTTTCAGATGGATATAAGTCTGGATGAAGAAGATTTAGCTGAGGATTTGCTTCAGCCAGAGGTATGCATTCTTTTCCATAAATGGGATTTTGAGAATGCGGAAGTTTTGAGTTTGATAAACAAGGAGAGTATAGAGTGTGATCAGCATAGTGAAGTATCACACCCAAATTGTAACATTCATGTTCCTTGTTTGCATCAGTTGGTTAGTAGTGTCCCTCATTCTATTAGTTTAAATGGTAGTAAGGCATGTGCTGATAGGAATTGCAATGTTGAAAATGAGTGTTTTATTTTTCAAGTTCAGCATGATGATGTCATTGTAAATGATAGAGTTGAGTGGGATAGTGAAGTGTATGGAAGCTCGTGCGAAAGCCCTTACTGTGCTTTGTTTCATGATCTTATTTTTGTTGAAGTAATGTGTGGTTACAAAGCTCAAAATCAGACAACTGACATGCACACTAGCTGTTTCAGCAGTATGATGGTAAGGTCTGATTATAATGATTATGCTCGATTGTTACTGGAAGGTGCCTTTGTTTGGATCATGGTATCAAGAGATGAGAGTCAGATTTTTGACAGAGGTAAATGTTTGTAAGTGGAGCAATTATAATCAATTGTGAGTTTGTTTGTATCTATTGTATAGTCGCTTTGCTTCAGTTGTGTGGTTTTTAATAAAGTACCCTATTGTTTGGGTAGAATAAGGAAGCCTTGTTTTTGAAATGAGAAGAGAAGAATTGAGAGAAGAATGACCCATCTTTTGGGTGGTCTGCTTAACCATAGATATCTGGATTCTTGTGTTGATCTTGCAATCAACCATCCCCAGTCAGAGCCACTGTTGGGACTAATTAAAACTGAGTCGAGTTTATAGGCCCATTTCAAAAATTTGCCCGACATTTCCGAATGATTAGTTTTCAGAGGGTAAGGCTCGGGATTCATGTCCCACACCTTTCATTTGGCCTATTCAGCAATGTGAAACTTTCAAAATTCAATTTGGATAAGTTTATGAGGTACCCATTTTGAGGGGTGAGCTGGAAGTGCATTTTAGACACAAATGCAGATTTTATTGAGTAGCCTACTTTGAGCGATTATATATTTTTCCCTGTTGATCATCATGAAACAATTCGAAGTGGATTTAATTCTATGCATAAATGTGGGTGAGCTCGCAAAATTTCAAGTCCTTATGAATCCGTTTGCTCAGTTTTCAAAGCTCAATCCGTTTGTAGTTTGTGATGTTTGCACAAGTGTAAAAATGTCTTGGTGAGCATCATGTCAGAATGTTTGTTCCGGGCTAATTTTGGTATAAATGGTGAGCTACATTTCAAATTTCAAGATTTTATCAATCCATTTGATCGGTTTTCAAAAGGACTCATTTTGCCATCAAATTCAGTTATCCGCACTTCCAGTGTTATATCAGTTAATGTAGACGTTTTGGTGAGCGCATCGTTTGCATCCTGTCAGTCGGGTGATCGAACTGAGAATTCAAAGATTTAGTATGTACTTAAAGGTACCTATGTTCCAAATTTGAGGGCCTACGGAGGTCGTTTTGATATTTTTGAGAAAGGCATCATGTGTTGCCGGAACATTGACTTCATCAGGTCCGCAGTGTCGACAAAGCCAGTTGGCCATTTTCGGAAATTAATATCTCTTCGCTCGGGACTTGCCTTGAGAAACCGTTTGGTAGATGTCATCCTTGTATATCAAAGTACATGCCTGTCAGATGGCGAGCTCCAGAAAGGTGTTTTGACCACATTGAAAATTACGTCTTCGCGATTAAATGCGAAAATTGTGGCGTAATTGCCTGAAGGTTGTAAAATGTGGATTAATGATCCGAAAATGATGTCGATCATTCCCAGAGATATTTTTGAGGTCCGTGAAGCATTCCAGAGGTCAGTTGCATGAAAAGGAAATTTTTTTTAGTCGGACCCACTTTGGGGCCCGACTTGGCTCATGCCCGCGGATTGATTTTATTGGAGACTTTGTTTATTAAAAGATTTTCAGAATATGATAATAAATGGAGTATTGCAAGAGAAAGGATGATGCCTCAATAATTATGTGATAGAATCCTTCCTGGTTTATGAGTGGCTATTATCAGATTATCTTTAAATTGTAATCTTCCAAGTGAAATTCTAATATGATAGATTTTAATCTATTCTATACAAGTGGTTGTGTAAAAGGAGTTGAAGAAGACTGCTAGAAGAAAACAAATGCCAGCCAAAGACCTCTCTCATGTGGTGATGGAGAAGGAGTGTAGAAGACCAACCAAATGGAAGCTAATGCTCATGTGGTTAATGAAAATTTGCAGGAAAATGCAAGGTAAATGCCCCAAACAGTCTTCAGCTGCTATGCTCTCCTCCCTCACATACCTCCACATCTCCAAGCTCACGTGGTGAAGAAGGGAGCAGCAAAGAAACCACCAATAGAGAATGCAATGTGGTTTTGGAAGATGGCAATAAATCAATTTAAACTTTAGCAAAGGCAATGTGTCAAGCATAAACCTCTCTGTGGGCATGTTAGAAGGTTGCCTGTAGCTTCAAACAAAATGCAGAAATTTCTAAGTGAATGAAGTTACCAGTATCCTTCCTCTGCGTAGATGTAAATGAGCAAAGTTAAAAAGCAATTAAAATTTCAACAAATGAAATATAGCAGGTGTGAAACTTGCAGCTCCTCCCTTGTGTGAAATGTTGAAGATGTTTCAAAAACTCTCAAGTAAATGCAATTACCAGCACTGTCAAAGACCTCCCTCTCTAACATGGTTAAAAGGTTGCAAAAATTATAAAGAAAATGCAGAATGGGCATGGTATCCTCCACATATGAAAGGAGTGGGCATTTTAAATCTCTTAAAAATGCACAGGCAGGTGTAAAAAAGCCAAACCCCTCTTTGTGGCATTGAAAAGAAAATAGAAAACTATTAAGCAAATGCAGATTTGACAAGTGTAAAACTAGTTTTCTCCTCTGCGTGGTGTATGGAGAGGCGACTGGTAAGTTGAAAGGTTTTAAAACTTTCAAACAAAAGCATTGGCAGCCTTGAAAGACCTTGGAAAAGCTCCAAAATCGTAGTCCCAGGCATAATGCATTATCCCACATGCACTGAGAAGTGTTATTTTTAAATGTTTATAAGCAAAAATGCACTATAGTAATATGTCTAAGCCATAAAGGCTTTTGACAGATGGTGCCTATGGGTGCCCAAGGCGGGCCCATGCGCGAGAACACTTCCCGAGGCGACAGAGGAGTTGAATAGATGGCGACCAAATGGACCCCACGCGGGCAGGCTTCTCGAGGCAGACAGGCGAAATTTTGCAGAGGAAGGTTGAGTTAACGAGTGAGCAGGTTCGAGATGGATCAACGGTGCGCGCTATTTCGCGAAGGGAAGATGCACGTAGTTTAAACCCCGCGAAATAATGAAAGTGAACGAGACTCGTCCACGTGTCGTGATAGGTGGCAGTCCAACAGCGGGTCCCGGTGAGGTGGCACACAGTTGGCGCACAGTTGGTAGCCCAGTGGCGATGACGTGGCATATAAGCAAGCAGCCCAGTGGCGGTGACGTGGCTAACAAGTGGCAAAAGATGAGGTGTCGTCCTAGGTGGCACCCAATGGACCCCATCAGCCAATCAGAGGCCGCCACGTGGCAAGGCATCAGAGCACAAATGGAGGCAAAAATCAAAATTAAAATGAATAAATGATATAGTTTAAACTATAGAGAAATTCGAAAAATTTAAATGATGGGTCCATGTTGAGGATTAATTCGCCCAGGACTCAATGTTTTGCCAAAGTATAAAGTGTTATATGTTTTCGGAAAGCTCTCGGAGTGAGGAATCTGATTATGAGGTTAATTTTGACAAATGTGGGATATTTTGGAAGCAGTTTCCACGGGAACAAAATTCAGTTAGAGGGGAGACACTTGGCAATTTTCAGTTGTAGATTTGTTTCTCTTCCCTCTCCTTTTTATTCCCCATTCTTCTCAGTTGTAGGGGTTCCAGTTTTTGAGAGATTTGCTCCAACGAAGAAATCCGAAATTGCAGGTTCCAATGATAGCATCCTTTTATCAATGCAAATGACAGTGTGTTCGTCTATGTTTTCATTGTTGTCTTTACTATAGGTTTAGTTTCAGTTTGCAAGTTCACACATATGCAAGGCATGTGTGAGTTTCCATGAAATTGTCTCCAAGATGTACTCAAATTCATATAATTTCATATTATCAAGGATAATTTGAGTTGTCTCTTTTAGATTCCTCTAAGAGTTTAATGGTGTCTTTTGGGTATTCTTTAAGGAAGGATTTAAATTCTAAAACCCAACATTAATGATTTTGAATGCATATTGGATATCTACATATAAGTATGGTTTTGTGATAGAGAAAAGGATTGTATTAATGTAAGGCATTGATATATGAAAATTTAATGTTGAAAAGAACTTGCATCTAAGATTTCTCATCTAGTTTTATGCATGACTTTGTGGCCTAGATAAGGCACTGGTCTCTTGTAATATTGAAAGGTTGTCAGAACACCATTTAAAAATCCAAAATCAGAATATCTTTTATATTTTATGTTATGTGGAAGTGTCCCTCCATCCCATGATTCAAAATGTTGAGTTGCAAGTGTGGATCTAGCCCATCTGCAGTTATATCTTAGTTTTTGAACCTTTTGAGATCCGTCTGCTTTTGATTGATGCAGTCTTGTGTGTAGTAGGTTTAATTCTTAGCATCAAAGGTATACCCGCCTAGGTTTTGCAGAGTCTGAAGAGTAGAAGGATTCATATCCTTGTCATGTTGTCCAAGCCCTGAAGTTCTTCATAGATTGAATTGGCTACTTCATAGATCAATTGCAGGTGTTCTTGGGTTATCACTTTTGGTGAACAACAAAAATGGCGACTCTGTTGGGGAAATGAGAATGGAAATTGCCAAAATTCATCCAGTTAGTCTGTCCATTGTGTATGCACGGAGTGTGAAAGTGAATTTATGAGTTAGAAAATGCTCCTTGTTCTGGATCTGCATAATGATATGTGTATCATGTCATAGTTTATGAAGGAGTAACAGTAAATTGTATTTGTTCAAAGTTGTAAGAAACTCTTGCAGCTGTGTGTGAATTTTTCCCCAATTCCTTGTTGGGTGGCGACTCTGTGGTTCATACCAGTGTTAAAAAGCTTGGAAGAGTGTTTATTGTAGCGAGATTGAAGGAGTAACAAAGAATTGAATAAGTGTTGAGTGGCATTCTGCTGTTCAAAATATCCTCTGTGCAAGAGGTGGCGACTCTGATGTAAAAGACAGTGCTAAAGTGTGAAGTAAATCTTCAGATCTACAAGTCTTACAGCTGCAAATCTCCAGGTATTTTCAGAGGTTTCAAATGCAAAGATGTTTGTTCTGAAAATTAGAATGTGTAATGTCGTTTTCCCATTTAGTGAACACCACTAGTCTAGAGGGAAAAAGAGAATCTCAAAATCTATTTGCATATTTATGTTGCTAAAATATTCAGTGTATGTTATCCTCCGTAGCATGCAAATGTGGAAGAAATTTATGTCAAGCAATGTTAAGGAATAGATTTGTATAAGGATATGTGCTTGAAGTTTTCTATCCAAGATTTTATAATCATTTGTGGGAGTAGGAGAAAATGAGCAGTGAAGATTTTCAGTCTTGTGTATTTCCACATAGAGCCATGTCTGGTGATGTGTCACAACCGTATAATAGGAGAAGTTTCGTCATGAACCATTATGCTGCTCTAAATTTCAAAGATATTCCAGGTTACCCAAATCCCATACCCACAGAAATCAAAAAGTATTTGCCCATATTCAGTGGGAAGAAATCAAAATTAGCATGTCAACATTTGAAAAGATTTTCAGATTTGATAGGAGAGTTTGAAATTTGTCAAGAAGATGTATGCATGAAATTGTTTATTCAATCATTAAAAGAAGATGCAAGAGATTGGTTCTCTTTTTTGCCAAAGAATTCTATTACCTCATGGGAAGAATTGGTTTCAGATTTCATGGATCAATTCGATGAGAAGGTGAGTGATTCTGATTTGCTGAAAGAATTCACCTGTATACAAATCAGAGAAGATGAATTGGTACCAACGTTTAATATCAGATTTTCACAAGCTTTGTCCAAAATTTCCAGAAAGTATAAACTTGATGATAAAGTATGTTTGGATGTTTATATGAGTGCATTTGATGAGAAGATGGGTTTCCTATTGAGAAACAGAGAACCCAAAACCTTGTATGAAGCCTTTAACACAGCTAGAGATATGGAAAATAACTTGAAGTTTGGAATCTCGAAGAGATTCGTGTCTGCTGTTGTTCCTTATCAAAATGCCTTCGATGGTGAAATACCATGTGAGACTCAACAATTCATTCCGTGTCCAAGTGCATCAAGCTCTGCAGTTCCGAATGGTTTGGGTGATGCTTGTGTATCAGATTTAAATGAGAGTCAAGAGCCTCTGTTGTTAATGTCGGTTGCCTCTCACAGTAATGATTGAATAATTAGTGTGCAATGTTGTGATAATGCTGATATGGAGATTGATATATACAAGGGATATGTACCATTTGATTTATATGCCGGTTATGTTGATTATGTGGCTGGCAACTACCAAGTGAGTCATGCATCTCTTCAGGATAATATTAATGAAAATAATGATGGTGATGACCATCAATCTTTACATGTTGCTGATGTATTTGATGCTGAAATACCAAATACAGAGGAATTACTAAGTGTTGCTGTTTGTGAAAGTGAAAATGTGCCATATGATGAAAATCAGAATTGTTTGGTGCGAACAATAGCTGATCCTCTTTTAAACATTGATGATGTCAATTGTGTTGAGGATGAAGTAAATGTTTTTTCAAATTTCACTTCAGACTTCATTTCTTATAATCATGTTGATAATCTTTCTCTTTTGAAAGATATGCACAATGTTAATTCAAAAAATTGTAATGGTACACATGATTGCGATGAAGATATAGCACACATGGATGGACAAAAGTTTACGGAATCTCATATGGAACAACAAAGTGCAATGCAAGTCCAGAAGATTGCAGAACTTAAGAAAGCTCTTGAGGTTGTGGATAAGAAGGTTCAAATGTTGGAGAGCCTTCGAACTATTGATGAAGACCTTCTGCAATATAGTGAAGAGGATTCTTCAGAAAAGGACTATGAATTGAATGTTTGTACCTTTAATGAACATGCTGACCTAACAGATGGTTTTATGACAGAAGATTTTAGTGAACATGCTAAAAACTTATCTGATGAAGTAAATGGCAGCGATGTTCATGTTCATTCTTTGGCTGATGACGAGTGTTCAATTGGTGAAGAAGATCAGTTGTGGCAAGATAAGTTTGATTATCTTGATTTTCAGAATGATGGTCATAGAATAAAATCTCATGAATATGAAACATGGAACATTGAGGATTGTTCCAGCCAAGTGTCAATTTCTTCTTTGCTTGATGAAGACGATTATGATGATCGAACAGATGGTGTCTTTAGCAATTTTGCTAATGTTCTATTCAATGCTGATATAGATACGGACCAGCCACTTCAGTGTCATAATGTTCATGAGGGGATTCTTCATTTTGTTTCTAACCCTTTGTATGAAGAGATAATTGATCAGCCAGATGTTGTTAATGGTAAACCAGTCCATAATACTGATGGAATTCTGAACAGCAATAGCATGAGTTGTAAGAATTTATTTCTTGATGAAGGTAAGAGGCATGGGTTATGTGATGATCATTTAAAACCACAAATGGAAGTGTTTCAGATGGATATAAGTCTGGATGAAGAAGATTTAGCTGAGGATTTGCTTCAGCCAGAGGTATGCATTCTTTTCCATAAATGGGATTTTGAGAATGCGGAAGTTTTGAGTTTGATAAACAAGGAGAGTATAGAGTGTGATCAGCATAGTGAAGTATCACACCCAAATTGTAACATTCATGTTCCTTGTTTGCATCAGTTGGTTAGTAGTGTCCCTCATTCTATTAATTTAAATGGTAGTAAGGCATGTGCTGATAGGAATTGCAATGTTGAAAATGAGTGTTTTATTTTTCAAGTTCAGCATGATGATGTCATTGTAAATGATAGAGTTGAGTGGGATAGTGAAGTGTATGGCAGCTCGTGGGAAAGCCCTTATTGTTCTTTGTTTCATGATCTTATTTTTGTTGAAGTAATGTGTGGTTAGAAAGCTCAAAATCAGACAAATGACATGCACACTAGCTGTTTCAGCAGTATGATAGTAAGGTCTGATTATAATGATTATGCTCGATTGTTACTGGAAGGTGCCTTTGTTTGGATCATGGTATCAAGAGATGAGAATCAGATTTTTGATAGAGGTAAATGTTTGTAAGTGGAGCAATTATAATCAATTGTGAGTTTGTTTGTATCTATTGTATAGTCACTTTGCTTCAGTTGTGTGGTTTTCAATAAAGTACCCTGCTGTTTGGGTAGAATAAAGAAGCTTTGTTTTTGAAATGAGAAGAGAAGAATTGAGAGAAGAATGACCTGTCTTTTGGGTGGTCTGCTTAACCATAGATATCTGGATTCTTGTGTTGATCTTGCAATCAACCATCCCCAGTCAGAGCCACTGTTGGGACAAATTAAAACTGAGTCGAGTTTATAGGCCCATTTCAAAAATTTTCCCGACATTTCCGAATGATTAAAATAAGTCAGTTTGAATGGCCTAGTTGGAGAGAGGGAAAGTAGAGCCGATTGATTTTCAGAGGGTAAGGCTCGGGATTCATGTCCCACACCTTTCATTTGGCCTATTCAGCAATGTGAAACTTTCAAAATTCAATTTGGATAAGTTTATGAGGTACCCATTTTGAGGGGTGAGCTGAAAGTGCATTTTAGACACAAATGCAGATTTTATCGAGTGGCCTACTTTGAGCGATTATATCTTTTGCCCTGTTGATCATCATGAAACATTTCGAAGTGGACTCAATTCTATGCATAAATGTGAGTGAGCTCGCAAAATTTCAAGTCCTTATGAATCCGTTTGCTCCATTTTCAAAGCTCAATCCGTTTGTAGTTTGTGATGTTTGCACAAGTGTAAAAATGTCCCGGTGAGCATCATGTCAGAATGTTTGTTCCGGGCTAATGTTGGTATAAATGGTGAGATACATTTCAAATTTCAAGCTTTTATCAATCCATTTGATCGGTTTTCAAAAGGACTCATTTTGCCATCAAATTCAGTTATCCGCACTTCCAGTGTTATATCAGTTAATGTAGCCGTTTTGGTGAGTGCATCGTTTGCATCCTGTCAGTCGAGTGATCGAACTGAGAATTCAAAGATTTAATATGTACTTAAAGGTACCTATGTACTTAAAGGTACCTATGTCAAGCATAAACCTCTCTGTGGGCATGTTAGAAGGCTGCCTGTAGCTTCAAACAAAATACAGAAATTTCTAAGTGAATGAAGTTACCAGTATCCTTCCTCTGCGTAGATGTAAATGGGCAAAGTTAAAAAGCAATTAAAATTTCAACAAATGAAATATAGCAGGTGTGAAACTTGCAGCTCCTCCCTTGTGTGAAATGTTGAAGATGTTTCAAAAACTCTCATGTAACTGCAATTACCAGCACTGTCAAACACCTCCCTCTCTAACGTGGTTAAAAGGTTGCAAAAATTATAAAGAAAATGCAGAATGGGCATGGTATCCTCCACATATGAAAGGAGTGGGCATTTTAAATCTCTTAAAAATGCACAGGCAGGTGTAAAAAAGCCAAACCCCTCTTTGTGGCATTGAAAAGAAAATAGAAAACTATTAAGCAAATGCAGATTTGACAAGTGTAAAACTAGTTTTCTCCTCTGCGTGGTGTATGGAGAGGCAACTGGTAAGTTGAAAGGTTTTAAAACTTTCAAACAAAAGCATTGGCAGCCATGAAAGACCTTGGAAAAGCTCCAAAATCGTAGTCCCAGGCATAATGCATTATCCCACATGCACTGGGAAGTGTTATTTTTAAATGTTTATAAGCAAAAACGCACTATAGTAATATGTCTAAGCCATAAAGGCTTTTGACAGATGGTGCCTATGGGTGCCCAAGGCGGACCCATTCGCGAGCACACTTCCCGAGGTGATAGAGGAGTTGACTAGATGGTGACCAGGTGGACCCCACGCGGGCACGCTTCTCGAGGCAGACAGGCAAAATTTTGTAGAGGAAGGTCGGGTTACCGAGTGAGCAGGTTCGAGATGGATCAACGGTGCGCGCTATTTCGCGAAGGGAAGATGCACGTAGTTTAAACCCCGCGAAATAACGAAAGTGAATGAGAGTCATCCACGTGTCGTGATAGGTGGCAGTCCAACAGGCGGGTCCCGGTGAGGTGGCACACAGTTGGCGCACAGGTGGCAGCCCAGTGGCGATGATGTGGCATATAAGCAAGCAACCCAGTGGCGGTGACGTGGCTAACAAGTGGCAAAAGATGAGGTGTCATCCTAGGTGGCACCCAATGGACCCCATCAGCCAATCGGAGGCCGCCACGTGGCAAGGCATCAGAGCACAAATGGAGGCAAAAATCAAAATTAAAATGAATAAATGATATAGTTTAAACTATAGAGAAATTCAAAAAATTTAAATGATGGGTCCATGTTGAGGATTAATTCGCCCAGGGCTCAATGTTTTGCCAAAGTATAAAGTGTTATATGTTTTCGGAAAGCTCTCGGAGTGAGGAATCTGATTATGAGGTTAATTTTGAAAAATGTGGGATATTTTGGAAGTAGTTTCCATGGGAACAAAATTCAATTAGAGGGGAGACACTTGGCAATTTTCAGTTGTAGATTTGTTTCTCTTCCCTCTCCTTTTTATTCCCCATTCTTCTCAGTTGTAGGGGTTTGAGTTTTTGAGAGATTTGCTCCAATGGAGAAATCCAAAATTGCAGGTTCCAGTGATGGCATCCTTTTATCAATGCAAATGACAGTGTGTTCGTCTATGTTTTCATTGTTGTCTTTACTATAGGTTTAGTTTCAGTTTGCAAGTTCACACATATGCAAGGCATGTGTGAGTTTCCATGAAATTGTCTCCAAGATGTACTCAGATTCATATAATTTCATATTATCAAGGATAATTTGAGTTGTCTCTTTTAGATTCCTCTAAGAGTGTAATGGTGTCTTTTGGGTATTCTTCAAGGAAGGATTTAAATCCTAAAACCTAGCATTAATGATTTTGAATGCATATTGGATATCTACATATAAGTATGGTTTTGTGACAGAGAAGAGGATTGTATTAATGTAAGGCATTGATACATGAAAATTTAATGTTGAAAAGAACTTGCATCTGAGATTTCTCATCCAGTTTTATGCATGACTCTGTGGCCTAGATAAGACACTGGTCTCTTGTAATATTGAAAGGTTGTCAGAACACTATTTAAAAATCCAAAATCAGAATATCTTTTATATTTTATGTTATGTGGAAGTGTCCCTCCA
Source organism: Cryptomeria japonica (assembly GCF_030272615.1). NCBI lineage: Eukaryota > Viridiplantae > Streptophyta > Pinopsida > Cupressales > Cupressaceae > Cryptomeria > Cryptomeria japonica. The sequence continues at coordinate 142,145,553 of NC_081413.1, read as the reverse complement.
TCTCATGATTCAAAATGTTGAGTTGCAAGTGTGGATCTAGCCCATCAGCAATTATCTCTTAGTTTTTGAACCTTTTGAGATCCATCTGCTTTTGATTGATGCAGTCTTGTGTGTAATAGGTTTAATTCTAAGCATCAAAGGTATACCCGCCTAGGTTTTGCAGAGCCTGAAGAGTAGAAGGATTCATATCCTTGTCATGTTGTCCAAGCCCTAAAGTTCTTCATAGATTGAATTGGCTACTTCATAGATCAATTGCAGGTGTTCTTGGGTTATCACTTTTGGTGAACAACAGTGTATTCTTTAATTCATTTCTAGGCACTTAAATTCTGATGTGGTTAATGAAAAAATTTGTCTTTTGTGTTTGAATTAAAGTCTAAGAGGTATGAGAGTATTCTCTTATTTGTACAAACAATCAGAAATCTAGACCCTTGAAGCTTTCCTAAGTTTGAGATTTGAAGTTTCTTTTAGGGGGCCTATCACAGTGGGAAAAAGTAATCACCTAGTGAGGATGACCCAAGTGAGTACAACTAAAACCCAAGCATTCCAAATCACTATAATAAATAGGCCTTTCAAGATTATAGTCTCGGAGGATGAGATTATTTGATTTTTCTCTTTTGAGATCTCTCATATCAGGCATTTTGTAGGGACTCATGATCTCAATCACGCTTGCATGACTGCATCTTATTTTGGTACCTTGTCGGGCTATAGGCCTCAATCATGCTTGCGTGACTTCAAGGGGTAATTTCGAACATAAATCCTTAGTAAGAGCTCTACGATACAAGCTACCCAGTTTACATCCGAAAGGGGGATAATCTTTGTGCAAGAGAGATAGTAACTCTCTCAAGACACTTGCCATATCGTGCCCCCATTAACATTTGGAGTCGGTTAATACAGCAATGAGAATCCATTGCGTGAGACTCAGCAATCATATTCTAATTAGCTATTGGTTGTGTATGTGAGTTTGTAAGCAAAGGTTTTCTCTCTCAGCCAACTTCCTTAGGATTAGTGTGTTGTGCTTGCAGTGACTTTACATCTTGCGTGTTTGTTGTGTCTTCATTTAGGAAACTGAAACTTTGAAACATGAAAATCAATCAAAAAATTGAAAACTCAATCGTCAAAACTCTATCCTTGTCAAAAACGCATCCCCATCCAGTCTTTTGTCATACAAATCTTCTAGTTTGTCATACTATCCCTTGAGAATTGTCGTCTAATAGCTATTAAATTGTTGTTCTAGTCTCTAGAAATTATCATTTGGTCTTATATGATCTGTTGTACGATTCATCCTCATCTTTGACATTTTTCATCTGGTAAGCTTTAAATTGTCATTCGGGTATAGGTAGCAACTCGTACGAGTATTTGTCTGTGTCATCTGGAAGTTCCTAAATTGTCATTTGAGTCATTGTATTCTATCCTATGAGCCTATGATTTCATCAGTCTAAAAACATGTGTCTCTATGTGCCTTTTTATATCTCTGGCATACTTGCCTAATCAGTTCATAGTGAGCGTATAACTAGTCTTTTTCACCCCGAGCATCAACAATCTTGGTAGTGTACCCCTTCTGTTGTGTTGCATGATTTTGTCGATCATATCTTAGCTAGTTGAATCAACCTCTCATCAAACTGATTAATTTGATCCACTTAAGAACACATCTTATATAGGATAGATCATTCCTGAAAACAGACTTGGTCTTCACCTCCTCAATCATTACCTCAAGAAAAACATCTAGCTTTGACTTGATCTTAACATCCGTATCACTTCTAGCTCTTGGTCACATAAATTGTAAATACCTATTCAAACCAAGAGCTCTTCTAAAAATTCTGACCAAATTAAGAAGCCCATGGCTACTTTGGCCCAACAAATTCAAGATCTCAAGAGAGAAATATATGACATTCAAGTCCAACAAAAAGATTCAATGACCCCTCTTTAGATAAAATTTCATGATATCAAGAACACCGGACTTCAATAAATGCCAAAACAAAATTTTAAGGTGGAATAGAAAGTAATTGAAAATCAAAAGCCAAATCTCGTACAAGATGACAAGACATGTTCACGAAGACAAAAATAAAAAAAGAATCCCCTAGATAGACAGTTTACACCTTTGGGGCAATCTATTGAGTCATCTTTGGAAGAGATTCTTAAGCACAATCTTATCATATTGCCTAACAAGACCACATGGGGATGTTAATTTTTGACTAATTACTATGCATATCATAAGCATAACAAACATAAGACTTCAATATGCATGGAATTAAAACATAAAATTCAAGACCTCCTTGATGATGGTGTTATTGAAATTTAAGATCCTAATAATTCACCTAAGGAGAAACCAGATGTCATTACAAAGCATGATCAAAATTATGAACCTGTGTCTAGCAATGGCCCACATGTAGCCTCCATCTCTTCCATGATTACTCCATCTCCTAAGGCTTTTCAACAACAATCCATACCATATCCCTCAAATAATGAACCTAATGATGACACTTTTCATGTTTACCTTCAAGGTTTATCTCCTATGGAAATCCAAGCTAATCCCAATCTTGATATAGGTTCCTCACATGATTTAAAAATCTCAGATTCTATGCTATCATGCACTCCAATTCCAGTTATTCTCGCTCTAGAGAGTCCTGTTCGAAATGCTTCCCCATCATGCAAAAACATGAACACATTCCAAGAACCCCCCATTCATATAAAAAATATTACCCCTTCCTTAGAATTGGCTCCATGTCAAGAGGATAATCTGAAAAATGAAGAAACAAGTCCTATCATAAAAAAAGATCCTACCTCCAATCCAATCCAATGGTTGAAAAAGATCCTACCTCCCTAAAATACCACGATGATCCCCTTATACCTTTCTATTTCTTCCAAGATGATCCCCTTCCATCTCAGGAATAAATCATCCTTCCAAATCCCATTCCTAATCCACTTTCTAAGCAAGATCATGATACCTCTTCCACCTTTTCAAATGATCCTATTCCAAATAAAGAGTCAAACATCCTTACTATTCTATCCAATGGTCCTCTTCCATGTCAAGATCAAAGTATCCCTTCATATCCCTATCATAATTCTCCATGTTCACCTCAAAGATCCATCATGCCTACAAATCCCTCTCATGATCCTATTATTCCCTACATTCCAATTGTACCTCATAATAGACTTGCTTCTTCTTCCCAAATCATAGTGTATCCTAAAAGTTAAAATATTTATAAAGACAAATAGACCTTCACAAGCAAGAACTCCTTCATATTAAAGAGAATATTAAGGTTCATTGCCTCAATGACATTCCTCAAGATGCTGGTATCCTTACTAAACCAAAATCCAAATACATGCCTTCCCCTTCATTCCTTCCATCCATTTTAGGCCCCTATATCCCTCCATCCCTTATGCAGGATCAAAAAAGGCATACATTTTCGAGCACCTTCCATCCATCCAAAATACCTCCATATCATTTCTATCCATCCACACATTCTTTTTCTTCTCCAAGCAATTGGGATGCCAAGCATAAAAGTCATAAGTCAAGTAATCCACATCTATTCAAGGATCAACATGTCCCATCTAATCAACATGTTAGAACAAAGCAAAATATGATCCAAAAATAAGAAGAAAAGTCTAAAAGGACACAAAGGCTCACTGAGAAAAAGAAAGAAAAATCAAAAGTTATATGGGTTCCTAAGGCACTTGTAGAAGCAATGCTTTCCAAGGAACTACAAAAGCATGAAAAATCAAAAACCATGTGGGTCCCTAAGCGGCTCCTTGAAGCACAACTGTCTAAAGAAAAATCTAAATTGGCATCCAAAATTGTTGTTCCTCTATCTAAACCTTCAAAATCTATTCTTCCATCTTCTATCATGCATCCACTATCTTCCAAAAAGGGAAAAAAAGAAAAAAAGAAAAAAGTAAAGAGATAATTTCGTCCACGTGTGAAAGCCACTTGTTGTGGCACCTTGGGCAAGTACCATGATGAAAACCTAGAAAACAGGCATCATGCATAATCCATTATCCTTTTGCACTTTACACTAGGGGCAAGTTTCATCCATGTACATCCATCTATTATCCCTCTTCCTCCATTATCCTTCATTCTCTCTATCTGCATGCATATTCCTTTTCCACTTCTGATCTTGACAAGGTTAAGGATCTTTACAGGCTTTGTATGTCCTATCTATTGCACTTGATAGATACCCTTTAGCTCCTATCTATTATTTTATCCATTTCTTACTTTTATCCTTCATTACCACATTTAATCTTTCTTATCCTATTCACCTCCTATCCAAAATCCATCTCTTGATCTTGATCAAAATTAAGGACATAAAATGTAACAAACCTTTTGAAATTGTCATTTCTTTGGACCATATGACATTTGTTACACCACATCCTTTATTTATATTGCTATATCTAGTCCCTTTGCTTAGATTGACATTGAAATCATGTAAGCCTCTTCTATCATTCCCTTATCCATTTTTATCCCATTCATTCACTCAAAATCCCTTTTACCTTTCTAGACAAAAGGGGCAAACATTAAAAATCATAAAAAGTCCTGAATAAATAATAAAAATCATAAAATATCCTGAAAAAAATCCAAAAAAAAACATAAAATGTCCTTAAAAAAAACCCTAAAAAATAAAAAACAAACTCACAAAATAAAAAATGGAAAAATCAAATCTAGAAAGCATAGACCATCCATCAAACCAAATCAACAATAGACAAACTCTCAAAGTCTACAATTAAACTTATTGCATGTCTTGCTAATAAATCTATCAAACTCTATCAAACATCAACATGTCTTATACAAGGAAGGGTACACTCAAAACCAGACAGATCGGTCTTATACGGGGTACTTACTCTTTGAAACCAAACATTCCTATCAATGATCACACAAATCAAAACAATGACATAGATCAGTATGGCTACTGGATTTTATCTAGGTTAGTCTTATTTCCTGTACTGAAGTGCTCCATCTATCAACGTGAACTTGACATTTCCTGCTTTATTTGCTGCTTTCCTGCATTTCTTCACTTTAGCATGTACATATTTTTTGGTCTCTTTCATAACACCTTGGTTCTTCCTAAAACCCTGATGTCTTGAAACCGATCAACATCCTAGTGTTAGGGTACTCGACTAATCAAACTAAATGTCCTAAGTAGTTCAACCGAGTAATCTTTACGTGTCTAAAAAGTATGCTCATTCAATCTGAGTTAGTCACCTGTCTTCAAACTACTAGAGTATTTTACCACTGAGTACACAGATAAAATAAGAACACTGAAAACAATCATTGAAACTATTGAGCTATGATTCAAATTTTCCTTGTGTGTTTTCTTTTAAAAAATTGGTTTTTGCTTATTATTCCCTTTGAGCAACTCAAGGAAGTCTATCTGGACAAAGAGGAGAAAGGACTGGGGGCATAGATTTTTTCTTTGTTTTTTGCTTGTAGGATTGATTTCGATGATCTGGAAACATCTAATAAGATGTATCTATGTGATAAATTCCTTCACATCAAGGTGAAATCGTCACACATACCTCGACTCCATTTATTTGTATTCTACGGGGAGGTTGGAATCATTTCTTTGTCTATTTTGAGGGTATTTATTTAATGTGCAATCTATATGCATGTGTAATTTGTCCAAGGATATGAATGATAAAAGGGTCATTGCAGACAAGATAATCAATAATTGCATATAAAAAGGAAGGAACTTTGTTTTTCCTATTGTATTTGTAAGAGGCTCAATGATGATAATTAAGGATACCAAATCTAGTGAGTAAGTTTAGGTTGCATTCAATCTAAGTTTTGTGCATTTCAAGTGATTTAAAAATGATAACAATGATCTCTTTGTCTTTTGAATAAGACTCTGAATTTGAAGCAATCGTCATTTCTCTGTCAAGTGGTCAACTGAATCATCATTATCGACACAATCAAGTTCTTGTGAACTGAAATCTAAAATCCCACATGAGATGTTAGTTGAATTCATGAACATATCAAATATAGATCCATAAGTCCATTACGCATTCATTTGCATTTGCATTATTGCATGAAAAATATATATACATTTACATCATTAACTCATCATTTTAATTCATCAAATCATTTATTTGCATATGAAAAATAAACAAAAACACTCATAATAATTTGCATTACATATATGCATACTGAAAACAAATGCATTCATATAGAACAAAGAATATAGAGGCATATCGCATATAAATCAACACAAGAAAAATGAGATTGAATCATGTGTCATATATATATCTCATCAAAATATCAATGTGAAAGGGGTACAAATGATATCAACTTTCATAAATAATGTCTATCAGGGCAAGAATCGCATAAACTACAAAAAAGGGGTATACAAAATAACACAGAGCCTATCAAAATCTAGCTTTGGCCCTCTCCCTCATCACCTGGTGGAGGAGGAGGTTCCTGTTGAGCATCGAACTATCGAGGTGGTTGTGCTCCCTCTGATCGAGCCATATATTGCGAATAAGGAACCACCTGTCTATCTACTAGCACTGCTACATTGTATACTGCCACATAATAAGCTGCTAGACTAGACTGATGCAAAATCTCATGCTGGGAGGCATCTAACTTGACTCTCAATCTATGCATCTCCTGGTCATGCTCGACAACCCACATCTGCATAACTTCTAGTTGTGTCTGGAGAGTCCTCACTCTCCCTCTCAATGTATGGATCATGTCAGCTAGCGTTTGACCCTGTGGTATCTCCTCCTCTCCTCCCTCTGCCTGCTCATCTCTGTTGGCATATGTGCAGAGTTTGATGACATTATGATAATGTATGTTGTCATTGATGTCAATATGCTGAAGTGTGAACCGATATGTTGAAGTAAGTAAACTCGCAAGTGAACCGGTATGATGAAGTGTGAACTGGTATGTTGAAGTAAGTAAACCAACAAGTGAACCGATATATGCAAAGTTTGTATCATGGTTTCACCTAATAAGACTACCAGTTGGTAATCTCAGCTTTGGGGTTTCCGGCTGATGCATTCCAAGTCTGTGTGATTCGACCGACGACATCTTGTGATGAGTTAGCATTGAAATGAAGATTAGATCGCATTGCCATATCAGCCTTGTGCATGTGAAGAATTTCCTTGAGGATCTTTCTACCTCGGGAATGTGCGAAGTCTTAGTAAATGGTGGAGAGTGTGTGATGGGTTATCAGCTTCCAAAAGTAGTGAAGAATGGATGATGCAGAATGTCTTGATGTTTGTTCAAGATTGTTTTACCCCATGTAATATGTTTAAATGGTCAGGATTGGAATGATTGTATTATTAACCTAGATGCTTAGGGTTTTAGTTTTTTCACCACCGACCTAATTGTTATCTATAAGGTTGATGATGATTTTCATTGGAGATTGTTGGAAAATGAGTGAAGTGATTCTTGCCAGACCAGAGAAGTCAGTAGAGATCTGTAGAGTGTGATTATAGATGTAAAGGAACTGAAGTGGATCTGCCTTGGCATTGAGTGTTGTTATCAGATCAGTGTATTACCTGTTGACTTCTAACCATTTTAGCAATTGGAAAATCCCTTTATCGGGTAGCTTTAATAGGTTTTTTGTAAATCCTTTAACAGGGTGACTCAAAATCATTGAGTTCTTCAAATCCTCTTGCAACATAACCTTTGACAAGGTTTTAACCTCTAACTAGGTATTTAGCCATCCCTTAACTGGGTGATCCCTAGCAGGATCGGTTCCTAGCAGAACCTATTGTAAAGTCTTTAAGCAGACTAGGCTCCTAACAGAGTGGACTTCAGAAGAGTTCAAGAACAACTTGTGGGTATTCGTCCCCACCATGGTTTTTCCCAGTTGGGTTTCCACGTGAAAAATCAGTGTGTTATGTGTGATGCTTTTTCATGTGATGATTTAGTGTTTTCTATTAAGCGGTAAAGCATGCTGATCTAGTGGTCATTGTATTTCTGATGTATTACTTGCTTAAGCATATGGGTGAATTTGAGATGAGATATTAGGTTTTGTTGAGTTCTAAGTGTTACCAATTTATGTCTTTTACAGTCTTATTGTGTTTTACCGGTATTGTCTTGATCTAGGTTGATGATGTTGTTTGCCAGTTAGTGCAGTATTTACATTTTAAGTTGTCGGTAAAATTTTTATCCATACTGATTCACCCCCCCCTCTCAGTACATGTTGGGTATTTACTGTTCATCATTATTCATCAATTGGTATCAGAGCATCCTCCAGGTCCTCAGTGCTATAAGCTTAACCACTTGAGGAAAAGATCATATTCTAATGATGAAGAGGGAAGGTCCTAAGTTCAACAGAGATAACTTTAAGATATGAAAGGACAAAATGAAGATCTACATTAAAAGAATGGGTGCTCAACACTGGAACTATGTTGAGAATACTTATGTTGTCCCTACCGATACTCTCGCCAATGATCAAAGAAGAGAAATTAAGGAGAATGGGCAAGTCATGGAAGCTCTTATCAGCAGTCTATCTGATATTGAGTTTATAGATGTTCAGGATAAAGACAATTCCAAAGATGTATGGGATACTTTGGAGACTATCTATGGTGGTGATGAGCATATGAAGCAAGCTAAGGAAGAGAGCCTTAGGGGAAAATTTGAAGACATGCGGATGGTTGAAGGAGAGACCATTCAACAATATGGGATAAGGATTAAAACTATTGTTGGAGACATCAAGAGTGCAGGAGGTACAATAGATGATCCCACCGTTGTTAGCAAAGTTTTGAGATCCTTGTTGTTGGTCTATGCAATAAGGGTTGCCTCTATTCAAGAGTTGAGATCTATTGACAAGACAAAGGTATCCCTAGATTCCATCATTGCTAAGTTGACCACATATGAGCTAAATAGTTATGATGGCAGTGTTTAGAAGACTGAATCAGCCTTTAGGACATCTCTTGCACTATCTAGAAAGGGAAAAGAAGCTGGTACTAGCTATGAACCTAGACAAAATAGAGATATGGATGATGAGGAGATCCTGATGGAATTTGAAGCTCTTCTTGCCAAGATAATTCCTAAGGGAACTGGAAAATACAGAGGTAAGCTCCCTTTGAATTTGTTTTCTTGCAATAGGATAGGACACATTGTTGTCAACGGTCCTAATAGTGATAATAAGGACAAACCAGAGAAGTTTAAAAAGTTCAAAGGAGGAAATAGGAGAAATTTTCTTGTTGCAGTCGATGAAGGTGCCATTGATGATGAATGAGAAGATGAAGAAAGTGAAGACATAGTGTTTGTAGCCGTTAAGGAAGATGTGTTAGACAAGAAGGCTCTTGTCTCCCGCTTTGATAATTCTAATGAGTGAATTATTGATAGTGGATGTTCTCACCACATGACTGGTGACCGAAAAAAATTTATATCACTGGAAGTGTACGATGGAGGTGTATTCTGATTTGGTAATGATGCAACATGTATGGTAAAAGGCAAAGGGTCCATCTCTCTAAATGGAAAAATCAGTGTTGATAATGTGTATTTGGTAGAAGGTCTTAGGCATAACCTTTTGAGTGTTTCTCAACTGAATGATAAAGGACTCACTCTGGCATTCAAAGGTGGAGTGTGCAAAATAAAAGGAAAGAGTGGTGACTGATGGCCACCAGTATGCAGACCAGAGGTAACTTATTTAAGTTAAATACAAATATCAGTCAATGTCTAATGGCTAAGTTTAATGATAGCTGGATATGGTATAGAAGACTCTTCCATGTAAATTTTGATAATATTGTGAAGGCTAGTAAGATCAAGGTAGTTAGAGGATTGCCTATGCTGAACAAACCAGAGAATCCTTTGTGCAGAGAAGGTCAACTGGGGAAAATGTCTTCCTCAACCTTCAAAGGTAAATCTTTCACATCAGATAATTTACTTGATCTTATGCATACTGATTTGTGTGGTCCTATGAAAACTAGGAGTATTCAGAGAGATAGGTACTTTATGATTCTCATTGATGATTGCTCAAGAATGATGTGGGTCACATTCTTAAAAGACAAGTCTAAAGCTTTTGGAAAGTTTAAAGTATTCAAAGAACTAGTTGAAAAGGAAAGCGGTAAGAGGATCAAATGCCTTAGAACTGATCAAGGAGGTGAGCTCACTTCTGGTGAATTCAATAAGTACTGTGAAGAGAATGGCATTAAGAGGCAACTTTCTGCCCACTGGACTCCATAGCAGAATGGCCTAGAAGAAAGGAACAACTAGACTATAGTTGAAGCAGCCAAAACGATGCTAATTCAAGGGAAGGTTGCTCACACTTTTTGGAGAGAAGTGGTGAGCATTGCAGTCTACACTATGAACCGGGTACTCATCAAGAAAGGTAAGGGTAAAACTCCTTATGAGTATTGGACTAGTAAGACTCTAGTAGTAAGCTACCTTAGAGTATATGGTAGCAAGTGTTATATCAAGATAAGTGAACACCAGAGCAAGTATGATGCAAAATGTGATGAGGGAGTATTCCTAGGGTATTCCACCAAGAGCAAAGCTCTCAAGTGTTTTAACAATAGGACTTAGAAAATTGTTGAAAGTATCAATGTTAGAGTTGATGAAACCTCTGAGAAACCTGGGGAAACTAGCAGCGAGCGAGCGGTAGATGAACCGGGTGTAACCTTCTAGGAACCAGTTGCAAAACAACCAAGTACAAATAACAGTGCTCCTACACTAGTAGATGTTGTGGTAGATGAAGATGAAGATGAGGATGAAGTGGAAAAGCAAGAGGAACCAGCTAAGGTCCCAAAAGGTCACTATGAATGAGGTGCAATTTATGATTTTCCCTCCATGATTCACCATGAAGAAAGGGCTCCCTATTCATCTTACCACTCATGCATCCTATGCATACAATTTTAGAAGAAACAATGCTAGACAATCCATCTACCATATTTTATTTTTGCATCAAGGCAATATAATTAGAATTTATATGCCCAAATCTTACATGCCAAACATTAAAATCCACAGTAGTAAGAAAAGAATACTTTGAACAAGAAAACTTATTAAATTTGAATAAGTTATGATTTTCCATTTTAGAATTAACAATAACTTGATTATTCTTTGGATCAATGATATAACACATACCCTTATAGAATTCAATCTTATAATCTTGGGAAAGCTTAGCAATAGAAAGAAAATTTGATTTTAATTTAGGAACATAAAGAACATCATGTAATTTACCATTAGGAACATTGACATCACTAATAGCTTCTACTTTACAAATATAATTGTTAGCAAGTTGAACAGGAATATACAAAGTATCGGGATACATAGAATCAAAAAATTCTTTTTGAGAAGTAAGATGTTGAGATGCACCAGAATCAATAATACATTCAAGAGGATTTGAAACTTTGTAATTACAAGTAAATTCATGATGAGATGAATTAAATATTCTAATATTATTTAATCCCAAACTTGGCTACAATGGTCAAACCTCTCATAGCCATGCTAAAGGACATGATATTTAAATGGACCAAGGAGGGTAAAGAAGGCATTTATTAGATCAAAAAAGCCATTGCTCAGGCTCCTACCTTGGTCAATACTAATTATGAGAAGGATTTCATCCTCTACACTTGGGAGGAGAGCGAGTATATGTACTATCTTGACGTAGGTAAATGAGAATGGGTTAGAGCATCCCATAGTTTTTTTCAGTGAAGGCCTAAAAGATTATGAACTCAAATACAATTATGTGGAGAAGTAGTTCATGATAGTTGTTATAGCATTGGAAAAATTCAAACACATGCTCTCAAATAACTCGATTTGGCTCCTAGTTCCACATTCCACTGTGAAGGAGTTCCTTCTGAACAAGGATATAGGCAAAAGGAGAGCTAGATGGATCACTAAGGTCATGGAATATGACCTTAACATCAGATCACTAAGATATTAAGAGGTAGGGGACTATGTGACCAGTTTATTTCAATATTTGGGAAAGACCCAAAGGTCTCGCTCTTGCTACAGTAAGAATAACAATTTGACAGTCAAGGAGATACACAAACTAGTTGGTTTGAGGATATGTCTAGCTTCCTAAGGGATGGTAGCTACCCTCCTCACTTTGATAGAACCAAGAGAAGGCATCTTAGACTACAATCCATCTCCTATGCCTTGGTGGATGACATTTTATTCAAAAGAAACCTAAATGATGTCTTGCTAAGGTACATAACAGGAGATCAAATTAGCAGGTTGTTAGAAGAATTGCATAATGGTCCCTCTAGTGGCCATTTTTTATCTAGAACCACAACCATGAAGATCATGGGGTCGGGCTATTATTAGCCATCTTTATTTAATGATGCCCATAGGTGGGTTAGACATTGCAATGAGTGTGAACTCTTTTTAGGAAAACAAGTGTTAGCTACCCTCCCACTTCATCTCATTCAAATTGATATCCCCTTTGCATAATGGGGTGTTGACTTCATTGGTCCTATTAATCCATTATCAAGTTCAAGCCATAAGTGGATTTTGGTCGCCACAGACTAGTTTACCAGGTAGACAGATGTAGTTTCTCTAAAGGATGCAACTAAGAACTTATTGGTTCAACTCATTAAGGGGATTACAACTATATTTGGATCCCTTTCCACAATTATATCAGACAATGACAAAGCCTTTGTTGGATCTCAGATCATCTTATTGGCAGTCCAACATGATGTGTACTTGGAAACCTAGTTGAGTCTTCCAACATGAATCTCATCAAGATTATCAAAACGACTCTTGATGATAATCAAATATCTTGGCACCTGAAATAGGGAACAACCCTATGGGATGATATGAATAAATCCTAAGAGAGGATTGGGAAATTCATCTTTTATGTTGGTATATGGAAGGGAAGGAAGGCTTCCCATATCTCTTGAATTGCATTCCCTAAATTTAGCACACCAACTGGAGCTCCTAGAAAATGATGCCATATTAGTCAAGTAAGTTGAGCTAATAGAGTTGGAGGAGGTCAAAGAAAGGGCCATGCAGACCCTAAGTGTCCATTAGGGACAAGTCAAGAGATATTTTGACAAGAAGGCTACTTTTAGGAATTTTAAGGTTGGTGACCTAGTCCTAAAATGGGATGCTAATAGAGCCAAACTAGGAAGGTACTCAAAGTTTGATGCAATATGGAGTGGTCCTTATATAATTAGAAGCTCCAAGGAGGCAAACTCTTTCAATATGTCGAAGCTGAATGATGAATCCCTCCAAGACTTATGTTTGAGGTGATTTTTCAAGTTTTTTGTAAATATTTCTAGTTTTCTCATGAAGTGCACGTGCATAGGTTATTCTTTTAGAATGGCAGAATTTTTTAGCATCCTATAGGTTGTAGGGAAAGAAATCTTCCTATTTTAACACATATTGACTCTATGCCCAATGAATCTACTTAAGGCCTCTAGTTTTATTTGACTAGTAGGCTTGTCACCCCTCTAAGTCGTCAAAAATGTTGACTAAATTCATGTCAATCTTAGCCCTAAAAAAATAAGATTTGAGAAAACCTAGTTGGCTAGGAAAACACTGCTAAAACCTCCTAAAGTATCCCCAAAACCCTAAACCCTAAGGTTTTTATACCTTTTAATCCTTTCGGGCTCTAAAAATATAATTTCATGTTGACCGGTTCAACTAGTCAAATCACTTAAATCTCATCGGTTGAAGGGTCCTTACACATTCTAGGGTCATTTCCCCTTTTTTCTTCACCGGTCAACGCAAGTTTAAATGGATTTCACCATTTCATGATGCAAGGGACTTATCATTTTGTTCCCCCACGAAATGGCAAAAAGGCTAAACGTTTTACTATTTTGCAAGAGCATCGGGGAATATTCCATCCTTCCCTGCAAAATCGTGAAAAGCCCTTGGTGGTTATATAAAAGGATTTCACCATTTTGCCAATAGGGAATCCCATAGTGGGTCCTCCTTGAAATAGTGATAAAGGGACCAAGGTAGAAGGTGTTAAGGGCTAGGTCCCTTCGCATTTTCACGAAGACTAAACTCATAGGCAAGGACCTCCCCATGAAACCACAAAAATATTGGTGGTAACATGAAAAGGGTTGTCGCTATTTCGTGGTGGTCCAAATCTCAAGTGGGACCCAACTAGCAAAATGGAAAAACTCCTTTTCACCATGGATTTTAGGGGTGGTAAGGGAGGTGGACCCCACCCAATACATGGTTCGATCACAACCATGGATTTTTACTTAAGGGGCTGATGAATGTCCATGTTTTAAAATTTCATTGAACCCTTTGGAGGGCTATGTGGCATGATCTCGCACGTCCATCCGTGCATGATAGGGACGATCCTGTGGCCAAAATTAAAACTTGCAAGACAAGTGAGAATTTAAATCTTTTACATAGGGTATTTGTCGACCAAGCGGTCAAATCCATTTTTTGGCTCAGTCGGTGGTTGATATCTGATTGGATTTCAATCCAACTATCAGGATTCTTCGCCTTAATTCCAAAAGTGAGCCTAAGGAAGATTTTGGATGCCACCTGCAGCTCTTTAATGCAAAATGAAGACTTCCTTGGCCTACAAGTTCCATAGAGATGCCTTGAGTGCAAATATTTCCTCTTATATGTGGGGATTTTGTCTCTTCCTTGTAGGGGATGATATTTTCAAACTGTAATTAAAGCTATGTAATGAATTTAGTTGATTGGATACTCCTAATATTTTGTAACCTAACCCTAGTAGGGTTAGGGTTTCTTAACTGTAATTCATCTCAGTTATGCTTGAACTATAAAGGCAATTTTGTAACCTTGTTATAGGGATCTTCTTTCTTTTCTTTTATAGAAAACTTATGTTTCTTTGTATTGATAAATTTCATTTTCCTTTGCATGAATAAAATTTACCTATTTTGCCTTCATTCAATTCTCACAATTTGTGTAACTTGTTTACCTTGTTGTTTGGATGCATTCTCACTTGTTTCTTTAGGCTTTAGTGACTGTGTTGATCCCTCTTGGCATGTCACTTGTGAACTAATTTACTTCCCATCTTATAAAAATTCCAACCTTCAGTTTTCCTTAGGAGACTAATTAGGATAGAATTTTTGTCCATATCTTAGGTAGTTTTATTGATGCTTTGTGCAATTACAAGTAGGGAGATCAATTTCAATATAGGTACAAATATTATTTCCCCTTTCATGCATTCCTTCTTCCACCCTTTTCCCCCTCAAATCAGTAGATTATTCTTTATTATTGTTGGGTTAGACCAACACTTGCATTATAGTGGAAAGGAATTCGGCCTTCTCGAGAGACTCAACCTCATATTATGCAAAGTCCGACACTTGGAGGTTGTTTCAATGTGTCACAAGGTTGATGATTTTGAGAGTACATCAAGGGTAGACACTTTTGGGACAACAATGTCCAACTAATATTAATCCTAAGTATCCTCATGCCAAGCATCTAATGACATTCCTTGTATTAATACTAGCAATTGCACCTTGGTGTGCAATAGGTACGTCAAAGAGGTATGGATGTTGACATAAGAGAAATTTTGATGAATTTTTTGCATATATGTGAATTGGATGCCAAAGAAGTGTTGGTAGAGGGCTTGATCTATATCAAATGAACTTAAAAAAATAGAAACTACTAGCAAGAGGGAGAATTTTGTAACTTTCTTAATATTACAATTAAATAACATGGATATCACTAAAACATGTAAATTGTGGAGAGAAATGACAATAATGTTCAACAAATTACCATATTGCAAATTATAAGTGTTAATAAGTTTCACAAATAAAATAATTTACCATATAGAGATCAATAATTTATCTCCAATATCAAATCATTCACATGAAAATATGATCAATGCCCAATAGATCTTTTGATTAGAGGCAATTCTATAGAAGATCATTGTTACAAACAATTAAAAAACTTGCTAGTACTAGATAATACATTGTTGGTAAGTTTTGAAAGATATTACTTTAAAATTAACTACACAAAGAGATATTAATTAACTAAATATATGTATTTTTTTCAAAATCTTGAATGAGGCATGCATATATGGAATTTATATATGCATTCCCCATTGTAATATTATCACATACTATTGTAGAGTATCAACTTACTGTGGGTAGGTTCCCATTGTGGTTTTTTCCTTAACCAAGTTTTCCATGTCAAAAATCTTGGTGTTGTGTGTTGTGTTGTTAATTTGCTTATTTGTCTATTGCTGCAGTTTATCGATTTTGTTTTGGAGTTTAATTTTTTGGATTCAGAGAAGACTGATTCAACCCCCCTCTTAGTCTTCCTTCTTGATTGTTGATAACATTTTAAGGAATACTATCCATGGAACTAGATTCTTGAGTCCTCCCTCCATCTCCCTTTCATGCATCCACTATTTTCCACTTCCATTTATCCTCATCTATATCCATCCAAACTATTCCAAGAATCCAACAAAAAAAAAAGTAAAAGAGAAAAAATCTATCCAATGGTGAAAACCACTACTTGTGGTACCTTGGGTAAGTAGCATGATGAAAACTAGGTAAAAAAGTGTCATGTGTAATCCCCCATCCTCTTGCACTCTACATTTGGGGGAAATCTTCATCCATGCCCCTCTACCACCCACATCATCCATATCCATTATCCTTTATCCGGATCCTATCTAAGTCCATTCTCATTTCCTATCCTTGATCTTGACTATCCTTCATCTCATATCCCTCATCCTCCATTCATACCTTTTATCTAGATCAAGATAGAGGTAAAATAATATCCTTGCATGCTTTGGGAAACATAGGCCTTCATCCCTCCACCATTCATATCCCTTATACACCTTATCCTTCAATGCCATACATTTGTATCTGTCGTCCTTCCATCCTTAATTGCACTACCTTTAGTGGGGAATTTTCCTCCTTTGCAACATAGTTCTTAGATCCCCAATCCACCTATCTTTCATCCTTTAGTCCTCCATATCCTATCACTACCCATCTACTTAATCCCTCCATCTCATATCCAAGCAATCTCTCCATCCATTCCATCCTTTTACTAAGCTTTAGTTCTCCCTTATCATTGGTCCCACTCCATTTATCCTATATCTACCATTCAATCCTATCATATATAATCATACTCTCCATCCATCCTATCCTATTCCATCATTAAGCCCCTCCCATCTTATCTAATCCCTATGTGATCCCCATCATACTAAGTTTTTCCCATCTATCTGAGCTTATATTAACTTGTGAGTAATCCAAACACTTATCCACGATGTGTTAACCAAATCCAAGAGAAAATCCTCTCATCTGCAGACCCCACACAACCAGCTTGTCATTTTTCATCTATCAATCTATCCACATCTTGCCCATCAAGATGCATTCTTCCCATGTATGGTAGTTTATCAAAATCCATCTTCTTGTCCATCAAGATGTATCCTTCCCATGTCTAGTATCCTATCCAAATCCTCATCCTACTCTTGGAAAGAGATGTCAATTGGCCATGTGTGTTTCGCGTGCATGATTGGTCTTTTTGCTTTGATTTCAATTTTGTGTCCTATTTCTACAACTATTCAGGGCTACCTTGATCATTTTATATCCTGGTATGTCTTGGATTGGTGTATATTGGGGCATATGTTTGTGGTATGGTGTGTTTGATGGTTTCTCTTGTACAATCTAACAACCTTGCACTTACACCTTCATCTGTGTTTGTGAACCTATGTGCATTGAGATAGCCTATTGTTTGAGATTCTAGTCCATGCATTCGATATTCACAACATCCTGACTTTTATGGTTAGTGGTGTAGATAGTTCGTTACAATATCAAAACTAGGTTTTCTCTCCACATTTTACACAACAAATCCCATCCATCCATTCATCTCCTTCATCATTCCTGTCCATTTTTCCTAAGACTCCACTTTATTCATTTATCCACACCTTCATCATCCTTATTTTTTTCACAAACTTTCATCCTCTAGTACTCATATCCATTTAGAGAGCATACTCATGTTCTTGGAATTCACATGTACTCTTGAGGGGGCATAACACTACCTCCTCCTCATCCTTCCCCATTTCACCTATGGTTGGGGCATCATTCTACTAGTCTTTGTCCTTTCTGTCCACTATGTTTTATTCTTCTTTGATATAATATCACTTCATGATGCTATATCAAAGAGGGGCAAAATGTAGATTTCCAAAATTAATTAAATTAATATTTAATTAATTTATCCCTTCTTGGATAATTAATTTCATTAATTATTTTAGCCTTTATTCTTCTCAAAATTACTTAAATTACATTCAATTAGTTTTATCCCTCAACCTTATAATTGATTTACCAAAATTAATTATATCTCATTCTTCTAAAAATCATTTCAATCCCCAACCTGAACTAATATTTCTTTTAAATGCTAATTAGTTAATTAATCCTAATTAATTAGCTAATCCCTTGATTCCTATGAATCACCCTTCCTAATCCTATCATCTAGCCTAATTAATCCTACTCTAATCATGCTTATCATTTCCACCAATTTAATATTCCTCCACTCATTCTCTCTCATCATGTCACATCCTCCTAACATTCCCACTTGCACTCCTAATCCCTCATTAACCCACCTAGTCAATCCCTTTAATCAGTTGCACATCCCTAATCACCTTAATTAGGGATGAGTCGGCCTCTTTCCATTAATGGCTTTATCATCTCACCTTCTAAACCTTAAATGCACCAACTTTGGCTCTTATAATGAATTTAAAATTCCTTGAATCTCTCCACTCTTCTTCCCAAGGAATTTTTAATTCCTTTCTCCATTTATTCTCCCCACACATTCTCTTATTTTGGAATTTTTGATTCATTTGTCATCTCTCAAGGAATTTGATATTCCTTTTCCTCTCTTCCCAATGTACTTGGGGAACTCTTCCCCATGTACTTGAAGAGTGTGGAGACAATTAATTCCTTTATGGAAAATCTCTTGGATCTCCCACTTTGTCCTCTCAATCCTCTCCAACTTTCTTTCAATCCTAGCCCTTCATTCAGGATCAGTCTTGACACCATTTTGGGCCCCTCCAATCTATAAATTGGAGTCTCCTCTCCTCATAAATCATCCATCTCTCAAGTAAATTAATGTTATCAATTTGAGATTCAAATCCATCTAAAGCACCCTTATATACCAAATTCATACCTCATCTAAGCCACATCTATCCATCACTCAACCATCAATCCTAATCCATTTGTTGTGTAGTGGAGAGCAATCCACAATCCACCATGTCAAGGAGAAAATCAAGTAGAGAACTTGGGCTCACATCCTCTTCAAGCTCAATCAGAGAAAGAAGAGAAGACTAAGTTATAAAAGGTTTTTTGCTTCATTTGAATGTATGTTTATGTTTCTATTTGATTTGATCATTAACCTAGTTTTCCCCCTCTTCAGTTAGCTTCAGGTTTTGCAAGTCCTCTTTGTATCTTATCCTATGATAAATTAGCCTTGGTGTATAAGTCTAGAGCAGTGAGCTCTATCTTTGTAATCATTTCATAAATAGTGGACTATCTTGTGGGTTTAACTCCCACCATGGTTTTTCCTTGTTTGGGTTTTCCACATATAAACCTTGGTGTTCATGTGTTGGATATGTGTTGATGTAATTGTTTGTTTGGATTGAATCACACCCCCCTCATTTCTCAATCCTTCCTTGGGTTCAACAAATGTAGAGATCAATTCTTCATTAGTTTAGCGGCCTATTTATTAGCAAAAGGGAGAGAGGAATGATTCTTCCCAACTCAAACCAGATAATTAGGAACTTATTAAAACTCAATCCTAGGTGCCACAATCCAATACCTAAGAGGTAAAATTATTGAGTTTCCAATTATAAACATACATTTCCTCTTTGGAAACCATCTCCTAACATGTCATTCCAAAATTATTAATTTTATACCCTAGATTGACTACTTCTATTTTTAGTTTGGAAGATAAAGTTGCTAATTCAAAACTCACACCATCTTTTAGGTTTTAGCAACATTTCAAATAGAATTTATTAATTGTGACTAATTCTGATTTAATTAATCATTTTGATAATTTGACTTTCTTAGTTTATCTGCAAAACTTGACTTTCTATAAATGTAAAGTCAGGGTTACTAAAATTAGAAAGTGTTATTTTTTAAACAGGAATATTACAAGTCCTCCCTTCCAAAGATTGTTTGTTCCTCAAGCAATGAAGATTTGGATGGTTGAGAATCTATGACCCTTCCCCTTTTGTATCTTCAATTGCAAACCTTTCCATTTAATTAGGTACTCTATAATGCTCATGTTTCTTATCTTCTTTCCTCTTATTTCCAAAACCTCCACAGGAATAGAAATGAATTTCCCCTTGTCATCCAAGGATGGTAACTCAAATGAAGTTATTTTTTGTTGCTCAACCACATTCTTGAGATATGAAACATTAAGGAGATTGTGTACCTTTCAGCATGGTGGCAACTCTAGTTCATTAGATACCTATCCTACCTTTCAGATGATTATGTAGGATCCATTAAACTTAGGCTTGAGCCCCTCTTTTCTACTATTGTCAAAGGAAATTTACTTATATGGATACAATATAACAAAAACCATATATTCTCAAAAAATTTATTTAATCTCTAGTTGTTTGCATACAACAATGGACATGTGATGGAAGGTATTATAACAACACTCTCCTACATTTAACCATTTCACCCAAGAATTTTGTTGATTTGAAACACAAATCGGATATATTTCCATCCACATGTTAACAAATTTTTTTTCCATCTATTTGACGTTAAAATTTTGTGCCATCTCTGAACTCTTTAGTGTATTTTGCCTCATACTTTTGTTGGTCTACCTTTTCACACAAAGATATACCAAGTGCAATTTTGCCTCTCGTTCTTGTTAACATTCTGAAAATATTTTGAGTGGTAAACTTGGGATGAGTAATATTATTATATAAATCACAAAACTGTAACCATATTACCAAGTATATTAGTTGGTATGTGATATGTCTCCATTCTTTTTCCATAAATATCCTTCCTCTCACAACCATCTATCTCAAATGTATGCATGCACTAGCACTTAATAATTGGCACCATGAACACTTGAAACACATTATTGTGACACAAATATAATTTTGACACTCAAAAAAAATGTTATAACCATGAATGCATCCCTCATAACAATAATTACACAATTGGGAAACAATTACTTCATTAACCTCTGAGTTGTTGAGATACAACTTGTTGAAAACTATACCAATTGTCACAAACTTTTCTTCAACTTGAAGGATGTGAAATACAACTTCAAGATCAGATTTAGAATAGAAATAGTACACTTGAGAATCAAAAAATAACATCCTATAAAAATAATAAATACTCCACCCAAATCTAAGTATTGAACCTACAAACAACAATTCATTATGATACTTTGTATCCCGCCACCCCGCAAGGTACAATTGCCTCTTTGAATAACAACGTAGGGTAACATGTTTAGGGAAGTTAGAATGGGGATTTTATGTGGGAGATTTGGGTAGGGAGATCAACCAGGGAAGTCAACAACTCTAGTCACTAGTATTCCATAGGGAGTGAGGCATACTAAACAAGAAGGGGAAAGGACAACAATTTACTATCGAGGAGACGCAACTGTTTGTCATGAAAGGGGTTTGAAGACTTGGTTGTTATATGATGCTAGGGTTTTTTCAAATGTCCCCACTAGTTCTGGTGTGATTGCGTTCATCGAGCGGAGGTGGATTGGTGAGGCTCTAAGATCACGAAAAAGGATATGGTCATTTGATGGTGGGTTCATTCATGTTGCAAATGCCATTTTCATTAAGTTGAAAGTGGAGACAAAAGAGGAAATAGATTATTGTTTTTTCCACACAAGGTGGGATATGTCGGCTTAAGGGTTTTTTACCCAGCCTCCCTCAACTGCATACCTAGATCTCAGAACATTGGGAGCCTCTCATTACTAGTAAAGTTCATATTTAGCCCATGGCTAAAGGGTTTTTTATTGCAAAGTTTGAGAATGCTCAAGATAGAAATAAAATCTTATGTGATCATTATTTTAGCTGGGAGGACAAATTTTTGTTGATGATTAAACCTTGACACTCTAATTTCAACCCTTCTTCTGAAACTTTTAATAAGATCTTGATTTGGGTTTGGCTTCCTAATCTCCCCTTTCATTTATGGGTTGATCCTCTTTTAGAGGAAGTTGGTGAATCCCTTGGAGAATTTTTGATGGTGGATGATGAATCATCTGATATTTTTCACTCTACCTTTGCTGACATTCTGGTTGAAATGGATGTTTCAAAAGGGCTTCCTGTTGAGATATTACTCAAATCTTGTAAGGGTTCTTGGGTTAAATATTTGGACTATGAAGGGATACCCTTATGGAGTAGAAGATGTTTTAAAATAGGTCATGTGGCTACACAATCTGGATTTGAGAAAAAAGGCAATGACGACTACATGGTGGAAAGGTGTTTCTGAACAACATTATACCGTTGAGAAGAAATCTAAGCAACATAGGAATTTTTCTCAGGTGGTTGCGATGGATTCATGGGGTCTTCTGGCATCCTCTCTAGATGTCACAAATGGTGGTGTTTTTAAAGTTGTGCAAGATTATCATGTTGAAACCCCTAAAGAGCGAGGGAATGGGTCTCAGGTTGCAATTTCTTGTAATAGTGTTCCGACTATCAAATCTGGTGGCTTTTTTGACAATGTCATGCCTGTAGGGAGGAAAAATGATGACATCTCTGAGATGATGGAGTAGGCATTTAGTCTTAGAATAAAGGTGGTCTTTCGTTGGCTTGGCATGGTAAGGCAAGGGTAAGTGCAAGGTAATGGGTCACAAATTGGTGGAGGTTCGCACGCTTGAAAATGCGCTCTTAGAAACAAGGGCCCATTTTTGCTTTGGGCCCCTGAGGCAAAAAGTAACGGGGGCCCGAGGAGAAACTAAACAGGCCCCCGTTTTGTTCTCAAATGGGGGCCCGCTTGAAAACAAAATGGGGTCCCGTTTTTAAATCCAATTTTACCCATTTTTTTTTAGCACATTTTATCATTTTTACCTGTAACTGTAGTGAGAAAAGGAGATCAAAAATGGGCCCCCGTGTTGTTCTTATTTATATAACGACCATTTTAAAAATGGGGGCCCATTTCGAAAACCAACGGTTAAAAAAGGAACGGGTCCCCGTTTCGTAAATGGGCCCCCATTTTCAAAACGGGGGCCTGTTCTGTGGAAGTTGATTCCACAACCCACCACTTACCTATGGATTAGGTCCAAGATAGGCCTAGGATGGCCACACTCAAGACATGTACCTGCAAATTCAAATCTCTATGAATGAAAGCACAAATATAAACTTCTAAAATAGTTTATGTGCTTCTAATTAGAGATTTTTTATACGAAATTAAAACCCATTTCAAATTATACTGTCTAGATTCTAAATATGTTAATTTTTTTTTAAAATGATTATTTTAACTATTTTTCATTTAATTTATACTAAATCGGGTCCATAAACTTGAAATATTAACTAATTTTGTTAATTTCATAGCTTTTTTATTTTAACGAATTTTGAAAAAAAAAGTATATGTCATCAATATACACAAAATTCTTTTCTATTTAAAAAAAATAAAATAAAAAAATGTTAAGTTTACGGCAAATTATGTGGGCCATACATGCCAAATTTTTAAAAAGATAATTACGGTCATTAAAAAATTAATTTAAAAAAATATTTTAAAAAAACATACAAAAAAATATGCTCATCAATCTTCAGTGTGTTACAAACCATTTCCCAAAATGGTTTGAGAAAATAATTTTAATTGTGTCAAAAAGTGTCGATCGTACACATGCATGGTATGGTCTTGAAACAAACATTTTTAAAACAGTTTTTAGAACTCCATTCAAAAAGTTATTTGTTATTATGTGGCCATTAAAATAAATTACATATTTGGAAAGTAGACTCAGAGGGATATCTTTTATATTACTGACTTTTTCCAAGATTCAATCTCCAAGTGTTTTAAAATTTAAGCTCAAATGAGACAAAACCTGAAAATTAGGGAAACCACTTCCACTTTTTGGCCAAAAAGTGAACTCAGCTTCTTGCACTGACCCGCAACACAAGTGGAAGTGGGTTGGATTTATGTTAAGGGTAATAAAGCTAAGTTCTCTAAGCCCTCTTTTGACATGACTCTCCTCTCCCACAAGAGTAGCTCTAAATGTAAATCTTTATAGTTCTTGGTTGGGGATTGGTTTCAGGTTGGTTGTTCTTCTTGTAGCTTTTGTTTTAGGTTGTGGGAGCCTATTTTTAAAACCCATGTATATGGCTATGGGAGCCAAAATAACCCATGGTTGTTGGGTGCTTTCATGTTCCTTTGGCTATGACAACATTCTGGTTGAGGGTTCCAAATCCATTCAAAATATGTTTCTAAAGGGTTTTGGGTCCCTTCAAAACTTGGTTTCGCCTTAATAAAAAGCAATTCATTATGATGGAGGTCTATGCATTCTTTGATTCTAGTCATTAGTGCATACTAATCACTCGAATAAGTTTCTAGTATGATAGTGGGAGGCACATTTATATCATGTTTTCACATATTAAAAAAGTTAATAATTTCCTTGATTACTCCCTCTTTTAATCCTTCCCATTTTATTTTCTCACTTGTTATGAGACATTTCCTCAACAATCTAACTAAACCAACTCCCTTTCCTTTAGCTACTAAATGGAAGAAATATGAAATAATAAATATAAACCATGAGTTAATTACCTTCTCATATTTAGGGAGTTTCCTTTTATTCCAATCATTTTCATAAGTACTCATTTATTTATCATCTTGGTGATTTGTGTTATCATATAAGGGAATCATTGTAAAAAAAATCCTTTTAACCAAATTATCAATGGTGATAAACCACATGACATTTGAGAACTCTCCATTAGTATTTACAAAATAGAAAATATTCCTTCCTATGAGTGAGATGCCCAATATACCATATATTGCAATACTTGTGAATGTATACAAATGAGCTCGTACACAAGTGCTTTTACTTATTATCAAATATACTAAGTCACAATTCACTATTAAATGGGTATAATAATAGTAAACCATAAATTATGTCAATGGCATAACTATAATTACCCACACAATGATATAGAATCTATTCAAACTTATTTCAGCTCTTATGTTTCCTTCCATACCTAATGGTGTTGCATCCTTATGTACACCTTGAGCATTAGTGGCATCATTCTGACATGTGAATTTTGATACAAGATAAATTCCAACTTCATGGCATATTAGAATCTTTTATCTGGTGGTGATAACTTTTTGAAGATTGCTCTACCCTAATTTGAAAGCATCTAAAACTCAAAATGAATATCGTATTGCTTACCACACCCTTAAATGTTATTCATATTCAACAAAACCAAGCAAATTGCTCACTCAAGAACTTGTAACATCAAACACCCTAAAGTGACTATCTGAGCCACATGGAAATCACTCATAAGCTTGTCTATGAGTTGTAAACATCAATCCTTCACAACATGGTCAGAGTACCAAAAACTCATATAGACTTTCTTTCAATATAGATGAGTAAAATGGTAAACTCATTAAAAACATTAAATCATCCATTTGTTTTGATCCTGATAACATCACTTGGATTCCATTTGCAAGAATAACCTTGAATTTTTAGTATTGAATCCACATTCCTAACTTTACAAATTGTATCTCTTACCCTAATTTCCCTTTTAGCACACTCCATTTGTTGAAAAGATTTTTGTATTGGCATAAAGAGAAGAAACAAATCTAAAAATTGAAATTTCTCTTCATACCTTAGGTTGTTAACAAGGAATTCATTCTCTTTTTCCAAACTCAAAGTTGGAGAGACACCAACATGCTTCCACTATGCCTTTCTAATACAACATTAATTTTTGAATTTGATAGTCTAGAGCCATGAATTAATTTTATTAATCTAGTATTCAACCTATCAAAAAAATTCTTTATTTGTCTTATCTTCTCATTTGGATCCCACATTCTTACGTTCCAACAATTTTGAACCTTTGTAAAATGATCTATCCCTTTTGCATGCTCTCCATCATGACAAGAATATTGTAGTAACTGTAATGTTGGGAAATAGGGTTCGCAAATTTATGCATGCAAACTAGGAACTAAACCTACTTTCTCGATGATTACACCTAGAAGGAGAATGGATCCACTTGGCTCAATCTCAAATTTGATTGAAAAGGGACTAAGCACAAGGTGAATTCAATACTCCTTAAATCGATTTGAAAATGAGCTATGGAAAGATATAAATTGAATGCAAGATCTAGGGATAAAGATGTGAAATTGATAGTAATCAACATGCATAGATAGTGTCAAATTAGACATGCACACATAATGTATAGATTTGGAAAGAGGAAGTAGAGGGGAACCTGTGTCTAAAATCTGAACTCAAAAATGCTAGACAATTTCTCTTGGGGTTCCCTTATCCAAGAACTCGAATGTGGACAACAGATGTATTTTCAAAATCGAGATGTTGTTATGAGAGTTTCCTTAAAGTTTTTCCAGAAAAGTGTTGAACATTTTTTCTTGGGGCGACCTTGTCCTCCAATTTCTAACTCTACAAAAGATGAATTTTTGTCTCTATTTTCTCTTCCCAAATCTATAACTATTGTCTTTTTAATCTGTCGCTTGCACATAGTAGAAGGAAAATTATGTTGTTTATAGCGGTTTTCCTAGGTCAAACCTCAAGTTTTGAATTAACCCTATAATTGAATTGAAATTGAAATGGAAAGCATGCCTTAAAAAGGTTAGAGGCTAGATCTGGAATTGAAATGTTGAAATTGGAATGTTACACCTTCATGAGTTTATTTTGTGTTGAAAAATTCATAAAGATGTTGGCATGTACGAATGTAGGAATGTCTTCATAATATATTGATCATGGATTCCATCTTCAATGCTTGAAATATGAATACTTGACCTCTTCGTCACTACCTTGATAATGCTTGATCACCTTCCCACTTAAATTTGAATTTGAACTTGAATGATGTAATTGAGAGGTGATGGACTTGAGAGATAGTTATCTCAAATGAAGGGGTAAGGCTTGCTTTTATACCTCACCTCATGAAATGTGTTTGAATTTTTTTAAGAGGGCTAACATAAGAAAGGAATTCTCACCTGCATTTTATGACCTGTTGAAGGGTCCAAACTTGGGCCCCTTGAGGTGGTGTCATTGTCCAAACTATCAAGGCTAAACAATGGACCACACAACAAGGAGAAAATGAGGATTGCAATTTGAATCTTGTGTGAGCAGAATTCAGCATAATTAGGGTATGAAAGGATAGAATGCTAAAGTAAGGTCTAAGTGAGTATGAAATTATATAGGGATACAGTTTATGACATTACAATAACATAGAAAATGAGCTATTGCAATGATGAACACCCATTCTTGCATGTTTTCTTTGATAATAGTATTTTTACAAAGCAATAGGTAGAGGAAATAATTCTAAAATCTTTACAATACCTTGAGCTATTAATTGATAAATTACCCTCTTCAACATCACCATACTTGTATTATACTATTCTAGTGGAAAATCAATATTCTCATTCCTCCAAACTTCCATCTTAGGTTTGTTCAAAACAAATTTCCCATCTCTATTGTCAACCTCTTCATTTGAAACTTTTGAGATGATGATTTGTTCATCTCCTTATTCCAACTTTTCTTGTAAATTGGTTTTTCCATCTTTGTCTTCATCAATGTTAGATTGAAATATATGATTATCAAAAATTGAATTGATATCTTTAATCAAAGGATTTTACCTTCAACTTGTGTTTTAGGTTCCTTGTGTTCTAGCTCAGTGGTTTATTTTGATTTTGATATGTACTTTGTTGCAAGGTGTGTGCCCTTAGTCTCCTTGTGTTGCTCAATGCAGTACTTGGGTTTGCAACATGGCTTAACCATCCCTTCTAGATTAATTAATTCTCATAGTTGTATCAGGAATTAACATGTCAATCTTTGGTGCAATGGCCACCAAGTTTTGAACAAGTTGTATTAGAGCCTAGGTCATGGGTTCAAACCCCTCAGTTGCACTAGGGGGATTGTTGCAAGGTGTGCACCCTTGGTATCATTGTTTTGTGTAATGCAATGCTTGGGTTTGTGACATGCCTTAACCACCTCTCACGGACTCATTAAATATCGTAGTTGTATCGAGCATTAATAGTTCGATCTTTTGGTGCAATGGCAACTGTGTTTGTAACACACTCTTCATGAAAAGATTCAATCTTTTATTTTGATTCCTCTTCCTTATCTTGAAATTGTAATGATGTGTCAATCACCCTTTCTAGCTCCACCATCTCATTCATACATGCTTCACCTTTTTCTTCTTCATTGTTCCCACATCTATTACTTGGTTCCTAATTTTCCTTGCATGTAAAACAAATCCTTTTTCTTTCAAGTTCACTTATGATGTCTGTTAATATCCTTTCAAAGTTATTCGTGAGTGGCATTTTGATTAAGCTTCGGCCTCTTACTTTATTTTTCAGCTCATTCTCCCATTCGTTTGCGCATGTGCCATGTGGTGTCACAACGTTGCTCTAAGCGGCTCACTTTTCTCACCCTATGTTGAGAGAACATGGACCTGCCATGTGGCACAGGTCTCTTATTCAGCGTTTGTTTTCCAGCCCCACCATCTTTTGTGTGCTGATAGCGATGCTTGGCATCTCCACATTGCATGTTTCGGTTCCCTTTTTATGTTTGACTTTGGGTCTCCCCCAAGTTGCTGTGTGTATTCTTTGGTGGTTCATGAACTTGACTGTTGTTTGCATCACGATTTTCTTGTTTTGGCAGGTGCAGGGGTCTCCATGATGCCATTAGAATAACAACCTCAAAGGTCATTTTTGCTTGCATGCATCTCTGGGAGTGCCACGTGGGGATATTCTTGATCAAGAGCGATTACTAGGATTTTTCTGATGCTTTCCTACTATTTGTTGAGGGTTAAAGGCTAATTTTAGGCCTTCTTTCTACTTTTTTAGGGGTTCAGACATTCGAGAGAAATTATTAGACTTTGGCTCATTGAAGAAGCCTTTATGTTAATTAAATTTTGTGAATGATAGACATATCAAATTGTGCCTATGGCCTTTATGGTTGTTTTATATGAAGCTTAATAGATTAACTTCTGTGCTATATTCGAATTCAGTAACTTCTATGATATGTGTTGTGAGACTCTATGGATTAAACTATGTTGCATAACTTTTTATCTGTTGGATGAATGGTGAATTTCATATTATATTGGATGAGTTTTGTTTAATCATCTTCTCAAAAATCATATTGGGCATGTAGATTATTGAATGAGCCTTAAAACTGCATGTATCTGGGTTTTTTGTGCTACAAATGTCCTAAAAATATTCTGGCATATTGCCTAAGTAGCATAGTTTTTAAAGTTTTCTTATCCCCCTTTTCTTCCCTAATTTTATGAAGAGATGACTTCTCAAACCCGAAGGTTATTTAGTGAATCTTGTGCAAAGGTTCCCCATCACTAAATTTCCCATAAGGCTGTTAGCGTTTAATGCAAAATTAGTAGTCAAGAGTTCTTTTTCTGGCACGCCCAGTGGGACCTAATTTTGAACAAGCCTAAGCAAGTTTATGAGCCACAGACCTGTTACTAGGAGTCAAACAGCTTTAAATCCCATCTTTCCTGTACCATCCCTGGTGAACGTCCAGTCATCCATAGCCACTTCCTCCCAGCAGAGTTTGTATGTTATCCCTGCAGTACCAGTCCTTGTGGTTATGGCTCGGGTTCCTCCCAGAAATTTAATGACTTGGAATAGCGGTAGTTCCCTCATTTCCCCCATTCCACCCATAGTATGGGGCCCAATTCCTACCTCCGTGCTAAAATTCATCCCTAAGTTCACTAGAGAAGATTCCAAGATGTTGGGGGAACACCTACAAGATGTGGCTGATGTTTGCATAGTCCATAATGTTACAGAGAAAAATGTAGCTTTGAGATTACTTGTAGCATCATTTAAAGGAAGAGCTTTGGATTGGTATAGATCTCTCATTCCTAATTTGATAGCTAATTGGGATTAGCTTGGAGACCGCTTCTTCGAGAGATTTTTCAACAAGGCAGATAAATCATCTCTCGTTGTTGGTGTAAATAAATATTCATTTTAGATATTATTACACTTTACTTAAGTTAACTTAGGATAATGCATCTCTTCGTAGTTTGGATTTGAGACACTTAGGGAAGTGTGCACATAGGGATAGAGCTTGTAGGAGAAATTCCACCTTTTGTGGTCTTATTTTGCTGTTACACTCCACATTCGGTGGGTCATCCACCTCTTGTGGAATATTATATTATTTCTCCTACCTACCCCTAGTATTTCTTACCTACCCTTGTTTCTCATTGAGCCACATGTCATAATTGTTTGCTCATACATCCATATGGCCTTGCCTATATAAGCAGGCCTATATTCATTGTATTGGTTAATCTAGTTGATCATTTGCATATTGATGAGAATACAATTTTGTTCTTGTCATTCTATTGTCTCTCTTTTTATGCTTTTCATTGTGCCCTTGATCTTGGCAAAATCCTACATGGTATCAGAGTTGTTGGGGCTTCATTGATTAGTTTTTTGGAGACATTTTGGAGGCTTCAATTTTCGGATTTGGGGATCTTCAATTTTGGGGGGTGTCATACAGCGATTTGGACATCATGGTTGAATCCGGGAGGCCGTTTCCATGAATTTCGACTATAAAGTTGACCTATTTTGGTGAGAAATTTTTTTTTCCCATTTTGGATATTATTGTACGGATTTTGAAATTTTTTAAATTATTTTTCGAAAAAAAAAAAAGGAGAAAAGAAATTTTTTTTGAAAAAAAGCGATCAAAAACTTTTAAATTTTTTTTTAAAAATTAACATTTTTTGGGGGGTCCGCAGACCCCCACCGTACCTGTGTGTGTTGCAAGCGCTGCAGGGCTGTACCACTGTCGCCACTCGTACATTGTCTTCGAGCCCCGCAGACAGTCATGGTCCTCCGTGCACCTTGCCTCCACGCACCTCCTGCCGGCCACCCAGACCTCCCGCTAGCTGCCCAAAAACTTCGTCGGCTGGCCCATCGCCAGCCCCCTCAGCTCCCGGCTCGCCGGTAACTCCTTCTCCCGGCAACGCTTCCCTCCTGCCGGCGGTCCTCTAAACCGGCGGACCCGCGCCCGCCATGTGGCAGGCAACCACTGGCCCACGATCAACAACCGTATGCCCAATCACCGCCAAATCCGTAGCCCAGTCAGCTGCCTAGTCACCGCGGTTCATCAGCAGTCCGTACGGTATGACAGACTAGTCATCTGCCCAGTCACCGCACCATGTCAGCAGTCCATACGATACAGACGCCCAGTCAGCAGAGAAGTGAAGTTTTCATGACGGTCATATGGCTGTCAAATTTAAGCCCGTAAATTGCTGACGTCAGCGCCACATCAACAGGCTTTTGAAATTTTTTGACCCCCTCTTCATTGAGCTTTTTAGTTTTGCAGTTCAATTTTGAAAGGCCATATCTTGCTCATTTTCGCTCCTTTTTTGGTGCAATTTTTTTTGAAATGGACTAAAATTTCATGATCTTCACAGTGGTGTGGTTATTTTCTAATTTTGGTGCATAGGTTTTTTGAAATTTTTGGATTCTCTCAGCTGTACCTGTCCAATCCTTAATTCTGCAACTTCAAAGGCCTCGTTTGAGCTCATACGACCTCCTTTTCAGGTGCCATTTTTTTTGAAAGTGCATGTTTTTTCATCTACTTTCACAATCTATGATCAGATTTTAGAGATTTTGAGTGGAAGTTGTACTTTTAGATATTGGTCTTATTTGGCCTATTAGGTACTTGTAAAGTGCTTGGATTTTAGTTTAGATCTCTTGCATTATTAGTTTGAGTCTCTTTTGGCCTTATTGAGGCAGTTGTAAAATTGTAATCAGAAGCCCACTTTGCCATTTTTTGCAAGTGGGCCATTGTATACGCACTAAGTATAAAGTGCCAAATCATCACTTTTGGGGGGGGTTCTTTGATTGAGTGAATTTGGGGGGGTGTCTTGTGTGATTGTGCCTCTCTTTGTGCTCTTTCATTTTTGTTGCAATGAGTCTTCATAAATTTCCGCCTTTAACTCCACATAATTATGCATCATGGAAAATTAAAGTATGGAGTGAATTAATGGAAAAAGGGTCTCATGCATTACATAGATGGAACAATAGTAGCACCACCTGATCCTAAGGCTGATCCTAATGCTCAGTTAGAATGGCTCACAAAGAATTGCATGGCTCTTGGAACTTTGCACAAGTATGTGTCAGATGACCTCATTTTTCACATTGAGAAGTGTACAACAATCAAAGAGGCTTGGGATATGATTCAAAAATTGTATGGTCAAGTTGATGAAATTAGAGGCTGCAAAATTGACAATGAGCTCACCAACTTGGATCCAAAGAGTTTTGATACAATCCAAGATTATGTCACCAAAGCAAATGAGCTAAGAGAAAAGCTTAAGGATTGTGGAATTGACAAAAAGGATGCTCAGTTGATATTCAACTTGTTGGACAAGCTTGCACCAGAATATGCAGCATTTGTGTCTAGCTTCCAAACTCATCGTTTGACAGTGGGGAGTTCCTATGTTATGCCTTCATTTGATGCTTTCATAGAAATGTTGATATTGGAACAATCTAAGTTGTTGAACATGGGCCTTCTCAAGTCTTCAAAGTCCAAAGCTTTGGTGGCTAATCAAGGGAATCAAGGAAGTCAAGGCAATGATTCCAACAAGAAGAAGAAGCACTCTAAGTCTAAGCCACACCAGGAAAAAGGACAATCATCCTCTCCATCACAAGGCGATTTTTCATCCTCTTCCAAGAAGGGGACACCACCTAAGAAGGATAAACCAACTTGTGCATATTGCAAGAAGTATGGTCATGATGAGCATCGATGCCACACAAAGCAAGTTGATGAGTTAACTAATCTTCTTAAGAAAAACAACATCAACTTGCCATCCACCTAAACAAAGAAGGATTCATCTCCTTCCTCTTCCTCACATTATAAGGGAAAAGGGCAAGCATTTGTGGCTACAACGGGTTCTTCACAGCAATGGATACTTGACTCGGGTGCCACATATCACATGGGTTCTACAAAGGAGCAGTTTTCTTCATTGGAGCCATCTAAGGTACGTCACATTTACATAGGTGATGATACTCAAGTAGAGGTTGAAGGGAAAGGTTTAGTTGACATGGATGATGGAACATTTGAGAATGTTCTCTGTGTTCCTAACTTGTCTACTAACCTTCTCTCTATCTACCAAATCACTCACTATGGGAATGGGAAAAAGGTTGAGTTTACACCAGATTCAGTTGTGGTAAAGGAACTTGATGATGATGCCTTGGTAGCAGTGGGACAAGTCAATGATAACTCAAGGCTTTATTCATTCTCCCACTTTGTGCCAAGTTCACCTTCTAGGGCCTTGCTTACTCATTCAAATTCAGAAAGTAAGCTATGGCATGAGCGGTTTGGTCATCTCAACTACCACTATCTTCAGCAGCTTAGCACTAAAGACATGGTCACAGGTCTACCTCGAATCAGTTTTTCAGAGGGTGTATGTTCATGTTGTTCCATGGGCAAGCATCCCAAAGAGAAGTTTGATAAGGGGAAAGCTTGGAGAGCTTTGGAAGTTCTTCAACTTGTTCACAGCGATGTAGTAGGTCCATTTCCAGCACCTTCATTTAGTAAGGCCCGCTATGTCCTCACCTTCATTGATGACTACTCCTGTTTCACTTGGGTCTACTTTCTTATTCATAAGAGTGAAGTATTCGACAGATTTCAGCACTTCAAGACTCGTGTGGAGAAGCAATCAGGGAAAGTGGTCAAGATTCTTCACACAAATAATGGAAGGGAATATGTGAACAAAAGACTTGAGGATTTTTGTACATTTGAGGGGATTGATCTTCAGCATTCTGTCGCATACACTCCACAACAGAACGGGGTTGCAGAACGCAAGAATAGAACTCTCGAAGAAATGGCTAGCTGTATGATACATGCACGTTCTCTTGATCCTGCCTTTTGGGCAGAGGCTATCAGTTGTGCCACACACATCCAGAATTGGGTTCCTCACAAAGCTTTGCAAGGTATTACTCCTTTTGAGGCTTGGGCTGGTAGGAAACCGATTGTAAGACATTTCAGAGTCTTTGGGTGTCTAGCATGGGCTCGCATACCTCCACAAAAATGCAAGGCATTGGAACCTCAGAGTCAACCTTGCATATTTGTTGGATATCTTGAGGGTGTTAAGGCATACAGAT
Source organism: Cryptomeria japonica (assembly GCF_030272615.1). Lineage (NCBI taxonomy): Eukaryota > Viridiplantae > Streptophyta > Pinopsida > Cupressales > Cupressaceae > Cryptomeria > Cryptomeria japonica. The sequence continues at coordinate 142,111,446 of NC_081413.1, read as the reverse complement.
TGATGGATCCTGAGACACATGAGGTGTTCATTGAGAGGAGTGTTCACTTTGAGGAAAGCTCTCCTAGCTTAGCCTCTCTACCTCCTCCACCTTCGTCCATTGTGGATAGTGATGTTAGTGATTCCGATGATGAGACTCCTTCAACTCCGACTCGCAGGGTTACACCTCTACAGGGTCCACTTGCAGTTGAGGAGCCTCATTCTTCACCTCCACCTAGACCTCGTTGGGCTCGCCAGACAGTTGAGTCTGTGGGTTCTCTTGTTGGGGATCCTTCAGATACACAGAGAACTCGATCACAGCATCAAGATCTACCACATGCATTCATTGCTACCGCTTCTGATCCACAGACATTTTGAGAAGCATCAGGGGTTCCTGAGTGGGACCAAGCTATGGATTAAGAGTATAGTTCCTTGATGAGGAACAACACATGGGATTTAGTTCATCTCCCTAAGGGGAGAAAGATGGTTCGATGTAAGTGGATCTATCGGACCAAGTTTGCAGCAGATGGTAGTGTGGATAAGTATAAGGCTCGGCTTGTTGTGAAAAGTTTCTCTTAGGTTGAAGGTATTGACTATACTGAGACCTTTGCACCCATAGCCAAGATGAACTCCATTCATTTAACACTTGCTATTGCTGCAGCTCATGGATGGGCTGTACATCAGATGGATGTGAAGAGTGCTTTTCTTCATGGTGATCTTGATGAGGAGATTTATATGGAGCAACCACAGGGTTTCATCCAGGATACTTCCTTGGTTTGCAGACTAAGGAAATCTCTCTATGGCCTTAAGCAGGCCCCCAGGGCTTGGTACACCAAGATGGATTCCTTTCTTCTCTCTGCAGGGTTCACGAGGTGTCATTCCGATCCGAATGTCTACATTTTGTGACAGGATGACTCTCACTTGATACTTGTGCTCTATGTTGATGACTTGATCATTACAGGGAGTACTTCATCCATCATTAGCAGGGTCAAATCTGCTTTGCATGATAGATTTTCTATGACTAACTTGGGTCTTTTGCACTACTTTCTCAGGATAGAGATTTCATAGTCACCTTCCAGGATTACACTATCGCAGCCCAAGTATGCTCCTGATCTACTTGCACGCTTTCATATGGCTGATTGTAAGCCTGCCCTGACTCCCTTTCTTTAAGGAGTCAAGCTTGAGGCTCAGTGTTCTTCTCCACCAGTTGATGCCACTTTGTATCGTCAGCTTGTGGGTAGTCTCATCTACTTGACCCATACATGCCCTGATATTTCATTTGCAGTTGGCATGGTTTCCCGCTTCATGCAGGAACCACATGAGCTTCATTGGAAAGCCGCCAAATGCATCCTTCATTATATCTAGGGTACACATCACTATGGGATCCACTATGCAGCAGGCACAGGACTTCGCTTGGTTGGCTACACAGACTCCGATTGGGCTGGCGATTTTGATGATCGTAAGTCTACTTCTAGTTATAGTTTTCACCTTGGTTCGGGCCCCATTTGTTGGCAGAGCAAGAAGCAACATGCTATTGCTCTCTCTTTGACTGAGGCTGAGTATCGAGGCGCTGTTAACGCAATGACTGAGACCATTTGGCTCCAGCAGATTCTCACAGAGTTTGGATTCACCACTCCACGGCCAACAGTTCTACATTGCGACAATATGAGTGCTATTGCAATCTCGAAGAACCCGGTCCAGCGCCAGTGGACCAAACACATCGAGATTCATATGCACTATATCTGAGAGCTCATTCAGGAGCAGGTCATTGATTTGTAGTATTGTCCTACAACGGAGCAGGTTGCTAACATATTCACCAAACCTTTCACTGGGAGTAAGTTCTAGCAGTTGTGAGCTTTCCTGGGGGTGCAGGATGTGTCATTAGGGGGGGTCAGCTGACTTCTCCTTCCTCTCTTATGGGGGGGACTTTTTCCTCTTTGAGGTTTTGTCCTTCTTCTTTGAGAGTCTTTTGTACATTCATCTCTCTTTTGGGGGGGAGTTTTTTCCCACTGGGTTTTCTCCCTTTCTCCGTTTGTGAGAGATTGCATTGCATAGTTTTTCTTGCATTTGCATATTGTACATGGGTACCTATCATGGCCTAGTAGCCGAGACCCATCTTGTAGTGTTGACTTGAGTCTTCATTCCCCTAAGTTGCACTTAAGGGGGGGTGTTGGTGTAAATAAATATTCATTTTGGATATTATTACACTTTACTTAAGTTAACTTAGGATAATGCATCTCTTTGTAGTTTGGATTTGAGACACTTAGGGAAGTGTGCACATAGGGATAGAGCTTGTAGGAGAAATTCCACCTTTTGTGGTCTTATTTTGTTGTTACACTCCACATTTGGTGGGTCATCCACCTCTTGTGGAATATTATATTATTTCTCCTACCTACCCCTAGTATTTCTTACCTACCCTTGTTTCTCATTGAGCCACATGTCATAATTGTGTGCTCATACATCCATATGGCCTTGCCTATATAAGCAGGCCTATATTCATTGTATTGGTTAATCCAGTTGATCATTTGCATATTGATGAGAATAAAGTTTTGTTCTTGTCATTCTATTGTCTCTCTTTTTATGCTTTTCATTGTGCCCTTGATCTTGGCAAAATCCTACACTCGTGTAGTAGCTAATTACCATCAAAAGGGCTCCTCACAAACTAGTGACAAACTTCAATATGAGGTTCCAAAGGACCTAGTAGAGGATACAACTGTCTTCTCATCCCCCTATGGATATGGCATTTGTTTTTTATTTGAAAGCTTTCAACTCGGATATATCTGTGATGATCTAATCTCTTGGAGGCAGCACTCTCTTAGATGCATATGATTTGGTAATCCAAGCGAAGAACAATTTAATTGATGTTGGATATCTTACACCACGACCACTCATGCCGGTTTTCCCTGAAATATCAAATCAAGTTCTTGAGCCCGTCATGCCTGGAATTTTCGTACCCCAGTCCATGTATGTATACCTTAGTTCCAAAGAAGCCAATACACCCTCTTTTTTGGCTCTAGCCGTGGAAGTCAATGATATCAAAAAAATTGCTGATATCCTTTTCAAATGAGATCATTAACCTGAAGAGATCCCAAATTCCTCCTTCTAAACTACCTTTCCAACAAAATTTCCAAGGCAATAAACCCACATATCAAAAAAACCAATATGCAAACAACTAAACCTCCTCAAATCAGGCAAACAACCAAATAGTTCCATTGCCCAATCCACTACAAACTATCTATCCTAGTACCAATAAAGAATTGACTGTGGGGGAAAATAATCTGGCAGATGACACCAGTTCTTGGTGTTTCCCATGTAATAATGCCCACGCCCCAAGAAACTGTTTGAGATGCAATTTGCAATAGAAAATTGTAGATCAGTGAAGCCATTGTGCTACCTCAGATGAGTCGTCTTATGCTTCCCCTAGCATGGTCAATGCAACCCTCATCACGTAGATGCAAGGAATGTCAATAGAGAAAGAAGCGAAGATAGCTTTGAATCACAATTTATTCTCTTGGATGGAAGATGAGGATACTGTAATCACAAATGATGCGATTGCATCGAGTTTGAGAACCCCCCATGTGCAGTCAGGCTACAACC